>NW_008686951.1:0-70291 GCF_000695815.1 Acanthisitta chloris | reverse complement strand
GCGGTGCGGGCGCGCTGGGGGCTCACGGCTCACTGCCGCAGCAGTTTTCCTATAGCCATGGTGAGAACCGTGTCCTGCTTGCTGAGCAGCCTCTATTGCCCACGGGTACCGGCGCCTGTTTTCTTCCCGAGGGACCACCCACTGCTGGTGCTGCGGCGAAACCCCGAAAGTGCCGTTGGCTCATGGTTAAAAGAGACACAGTAAGACAGTCGCCCCACAGGAGGGAAAAATTAAAAAAAAATGTTTCAAACTGAGCATCCATACACATATAATTGCCAATTCTTCTTTTAATTTTGTTTGATGGATACAGAAATAAAATCTTCTGGGGAAGGGGGTGAGGGAAGGGGAAACAGAATGCGATGCAAGTCACAGTGCTGAGGTGGAAAGAGGGGAGGAGATTGGGCAAAAGACCTGTAGGCCTCGGAGGTGTATCCTGGAGGAGGGCAAATAGTGAGTGCATCAGAAGAGGTGGGTTGGGATGCATCAAAAAACCAAACCAAACCAAACAAACAAAAAAAAACAAACCAAAAAACAACGCTTTCCTAAAAATCCAAGTTGAATTTCCCCAAAATTTGAATTCCAAAAATGTTACTCATCTTCCCAGAATGGGTCTTTGCCCAGGCTCTCCTGTGCCTGCCAGGCAGACTGGTAAAGCAGCAGCTTTACCAGTAACTTTGCAGCTTCCAGCAGGTCTGGTCCTCCTCCAAACCCAGCCTCAGTGCCACTGCCCACAGGTGTCCTCTGCAGGAGCACTCACTGCAAACAGAGCAGCTGGGAGGAAAGGGATGGGGTTTCTTGCAGAGCACAGGTCTAATGAGGAACAGAGGAACAGCTGAGGGAGCTGGGGTTGTCTAGCTTAGAGAAAAGGAGGATCAGGGGGGACCTCATCAAGCTCTATAACTGTCTGATGAAAGGAGGCTGTAGTGAGCTGGGAGTTGGTCTCTTCTTCCAAGTAACAAGCTGTAAAAGAAGAGGAAATGGCCTCAAGTTGTGCCAAAGGAAGTTTAGACTGGATGTCTGGAAAAGTTTCTTCACAGAAAGGGCTATCAAGCACTGGAACAAGATGTTTAGGGAAGTGGTTGAGACACATCCCTGGAGGTAATTAAAAGTTGTGTCAATGTGGCACTTAGGGACATGGTTTAGCGGTGAACACGGTGGTGCTGAGTTCATGGTTGGACTCGATGATCTTAGAAGTCTTTTCCAACCTAATTGGTTTTATGATTCTACTGTCCTTTCTGGAAAGACCGGGAAAAATGTTGCTAGCCTTCGTCCCGACCTTGAGCAGGGGAAGCCTCAAGTTTGATCAGGAGATGGCAGCACAGCCCTGGAAAGCTCGGAAAACTTCCGAACCAACGCTCGTGCTAGCAAAACCGCAGGAGGCTGAAGGAAGCAGAGCACCCCTTCTGCCCACTGGAAGAATTTGAAAGGGAAAAACACGCACGTGTCAAGCAAGTATTTGAACTGAATTGCTAAGAGCCCAGTTAAAGGTCTAAACTGAACTTGCTGCTGTGCATCACAGGAGTCCTTAAGCATGATGCCACACACACTGCTCTCCAAAATGTTGCAAGCTTTCACAAGAGGAAAAAAAATCCCTCGAGGTGAAGGGCCAGAGATACCACTGGAGACTTCATTGCTTGAATCCTTCTGACAGTTTATATAGAGGTATTCATGTATTCCCAACAGAACTATAAAACTTAGTAAGACATAAAACTGTGAAAGGTCTCTTCCCTGTTTCCTAGCATATGCTTTAAAAGAGTGAAAAAGATGATTTCAAAATCTGCTAACATGATAATCTGGGCTTTATGTCAGACCCAAAAAGAATCTGCTGCTTGATGCAAACCCAGCACCAAACCTGTAGAAAACATAAAATATCTGTAGTGAGCATGCTGCTAAGTCAAACCAACCTGAGCAAAACTAAAATCATTATGAGTGTGCTGTTTCTGACTTACTCCTTGGTGAGCTGCAGGCAGAGGTATTAATATCAGACCACGTATTTTGCTTCTGTCTTGTCCCAGACTCTAGGCTTGCTCAATCTGTGACTGAGGAATTCCCACAGACCTGCAGGTGTTGCCAGGAAAAAACCTTGCAATTCATTAGGTGGTGCTGAAAGACTTTGCTGGAAGTGCTGTCATGTTGACTGTCAGCATTTTCTAGAGCTGTTCCACCTGAGACCTTATGAGGGGAGATGCCGTTGAAAAAGCTGTTTGGCGTTAGCTTGGCAACCACTCTGGCACCCTAGACAGATTCAAGACCTTCTGGTATTCACTGAATATACAAATCAGAGCATGTAACCCCTTTTTCTGCACTCCAACATATTCATAGATCCATTTCATTTTTGACACTTTATTTAGTATCGGAAATATTCCGGGAACATAACAAATGGAAATTTAGAGTTTAGCCAGATTGTATCAACTGTTGGTATTGGAACATCAATGAAGCTCCAACAAGTTTCACTTGGCAGGACAATTGCACAAAAGCATTTAATGCTGAATCACAAGCTATTTTCAAGGTTCATACACACCAAAGCGTTCAAATATAAGCAAATTAAAGCCTCAGTATTAATATGTTCTCCTTTTCACTTGTCAACTATTTAACCTGGTCAGGAGACAAATTCACATGGGATTAATTCTATGGAGCCAACCTCAGATTCCTCCTGAGTTTCCTTGAAACGAGGTATCCTTTGCTTCCTATCCTGCACGGTTCGGTAATGCAGCTGCACATTGTTGAAAAATTGCCACGATTCATGGCGGGATGGCTGCGCTTCAGCAATGAGAGAAGTTATTTGGAATACATATGTCTATATTTGCATGCTTGTGAAGCTTACATGTCTGGCTTGTTAAGCTCTAGGAAGCTCCTTGATGGACAACACCATGGTATACAATGGATGGCAATTAAGCCATGAACCTGAGTAAAGAGAGGCTGATCCTCAGCTCTCTGAATCCAAAGGAACTTCAGATTATTTTCGTGATTCAAAAGGCTAATATCTCCTGTGGAGTGGAAAACATGTAGAAGATGAAGAGAAGGTGAAAAACCCTCTTCACAGCCAGTGACCCCTGTGTGCCATGGGGATCATCCCTTAGACCAGGTGACCTCGGGATTTTCCTCTCTTTGCACAGTGAGATGGGACCATGAGGAGCCAGCTGGAGGCAGCTCCTGACATGACTCCTGCTCCATGTCCTTGGCTCTGCCCAGGCTAGGCAAGGCACTGGTGGGCACAGGGAGCAGCATGTCCAACTTCATTACAGTCATTCTTCCAAGGTTTTAGGCTCACTTGCCTCCTTCTTTCTTCTGCCATGTGATAGAGAGGAAGTGCTTGGCTGGGCAGTATAAACAGCTTCTGTTTGAAGCAGGATAAGAGAAAGAAAAGCAGAGATTTTGGCTGTAATCTCAGTGCTCCAGTCTTTCTTGAGAATGAAGGCACATCCCTGCACATCTACCACAAGGGAAGGCAAAGGGCACAACAGGGCCTGAATGGCATTTACCACTGTACATAAAGGTGTAATGACTGGGACAGGGAAGAGCTGGAGCTCGTTCAGATCCACAGTGGATTAGCTAAACCTCTGCAAACCAAACCCACAACCTATTTAGGCTACAACCCAGGAACACAAGCAGCAGATTTGCTCAGCAGCCATCTAGTTGGGAGCTTTAAAAACATCTCTCCTTACAACACATAGTGGCTGGCACAGTAAGTGCTCATCTGTGCTCATTTGGTCCTTAAAGAAATGCCTCATTGCCTCCCAGGTGTGCCCATTCTGTAAGCACTTTTGGTGCCCTTATGCCTACACAAGTCATGAGAAAATCATGCAGCGCAAGCCCACTCTTTTTCCATCTTTTTATTTAAACACAAATGGTGTGTCCAGGAGCATTTTTAAGCTGACGTGATGAAGGCCTCCTCCAAAAGGCCAGATGGAGGTGGGCACAAAAGGTCTGACAACAATCCTGACTATCCACCCTTCCCAAGATACTGGGCTGGTCCCTGGTGCAGTAGAGGGGCTGCATAGCCCCACTAGCCATCGGCACGGAAGCTGGGAATGGAAAACAATTTTGACATTGGCAGCCTGGAGTCCTGCCCTTCGCAAACACATTTGATGTTCATACATGGTCTCTTGGCTGCTGCTGCTGAGGACCATCTGTTGGGATGGCTTCGTGCCTGATCAAATGGTGGTATGCCAGTTTCACTGGGACATGAAATAGATGCCAAACAAAACGCGTCTGGTTTTACTTCTATTACTCTGAATTCAAAGCACATGCTAATACTAATCCCCCTTTTAACACCATTGTGGTGCCAGTTAAACCTTCGTTTTTCCCACTGTCTGCCAGGTTTCTACCATGCACTTAGGTGTTTAATGAAATCAGCAGTAGTCGTCACCGCTGATTTCACACAAACAGGGACACTTGCTTGCAGGAGTTTGGTGAGAAGTGTTAGTGCTAACAACAGAGGTGAATGCATGAGAATTTCCTATACATGGAATAACAAGTGTTATTGCAAAGTAAACTTCATTTTTAATAAAAGCCTCTACCAAGCTTTGAGCACTGTGTGACTACTAATCTGAGATGCTCTGAACACATTTTCTTTTCAATGTGCTATGAGTTCACTGTAGCTCCAGCCCTGATACACAGTAAAATCTTCCATGCTGCGGCTGGCTTTGCTGTCTGGGTTTATATGACTAACTCCCTGTGAATGTTCCACATTCAGAGAAGTGTGTTCCTGACCTCAGCCAAGATGAATATTATTGTCAAAACTGCTGTCATTACAGCTACTGTGGGTTTTCAGATTCTCTCAGCCAAGATGAATATTATTGTCAAACTGCTGTCATTACAGCTACTGCGGGTTTTCAGATTCCTCTGGTGGTTGTGGGGAAAATCCATCTGCTACAGATGTTCCCTTGGGTGATGGATTTTCTCCTCTAGTCCCATAGTGGGTCAGGAAAACCTAAGGGTGCATTCCTTGATGGGATTCCCTTTGCTCTTTATCCTTCTTCTACTGTGCAATGCTAAGAAGCTGGACAACTTGGACACATTCTTCCCCATCCTCCTCCTTTCTGTGCACTTAGTGGGGGAGATGACAAAGCCTCAGCTCTGGCCTCCCCTGGCCAGATCCCCTCTATGTGCAGGATCCAGATGTGACAACTAAGGTTCCCAGTTTTAGGAAGTGCTGAGACTTTGCTCAGTCAAGGGTTTTATTCCTCAGTTTCTAGACTCATATTTATTTAAAGTGCTTCATTTTGTCAATGAAGCAGCAGATTTCTGTGTTACTATAATTTAATAACCTTAATTAACTTTTTAACCACCTTGCTCACATTGCCTTCTTATATATTTCTGAAGTAAGAGTTACTATGGAAATGTGAAAAAAAGCCCTATCATTAACAGTTAAGCAAAGTTTGGGAATGTGGAAGTTAGTTTCTGCTTGGTTTAGCATTGTACTACCAGAAAAGAAAAAAGAGAAAAAAGAAAAACTGTTCTTTGAATCTCTCAAATAACATGGCAGGGCCAGCAGCATAGGCCAACCAGTGGCATGTGGACCAGCCATAAAATTAAAAATAAACTTAGGAGTAAATGTGCAGCTAAATGCAGACTGTGGGGATAGGATGTGAACTTCAGCTATTTCCTGGAGCTAATGTGGTTCCAAAGTTTAACAGCTTTAGCCTTTGGAGACCTGGAGGCGTGCATACTTGTGTTCAGTTTCTCCTCCTTTCATCTCTCCCCACTCGGAGCCCTACCACCTCCCAGCTGCCCTGCTCGCTCCCTTCTCCCTGCAGAAGGACACTCCTCTTGCCCTCTAACAAATGTCCTACATGGCTCATGGTGCAGAGCATCACTGCACAGCAGCAGGGCCCTGCTTCCATCCTTGTGTTCTCCAGCCCATCCCAGCAGGATGGCAGCCCAGATTCCTAATTTGCCCTCAAGACCTACTGGAGTGCACAGGATTGACTGCTACCTGCCGAGTACCATCCAGGGATAGTACCCAGTAGCTGGCCCAGCAGACCCAGCTGCTCCCTGGGCATGCTGGCTCATACCTGATAATTAAGCTTTTTATTATGAAAGAGTATACATATACATGTGTGTGTGATGTTTGTGCTTCTTTCACACAGCAATTGTTACAGAAGTGCTGTTTTACCTGAACAAATGTTTCTCTGTGTCAAAACTTTGGTGCCATGTAAATGTAATTTATTTAAAATATATTGTCCACTGCAAAAGGCTCAGTTCTGGGTATCAACAAGCTCCCAGAGCTGAAACCTGAGTGGATGTATTTCTTGGTTGTTTTCCATGAAAAAAAATGTGGCAGAAGAAAGCGTAATGTGCTCTTAGGGCACTATTTTGCTTGACCATAGAGCTTTAAGGTCTCATTAAGTATTGGGATGACATATGTAAAAAATTGTGCCTGGTTTATGTGCCCTGAAGTCACATTTGTACTGATTTTCTATACACACTATCTTCCAGTATTATTTTATTAGAAATATGGTAAATAACATAGCATTGTAGCAGACACCAGAAAATTACTGAGATGAACAGATGTATATGGTATTTGTGAATGTTTCTAAGAATTTTACTTAAATAAAGGGTTTTCTCTTTCCCCCAAAATAATTTCCTCTTCACACTGTCAGTCAGATAAAACACAGAAGTCAGAGGCTCACAGAAGGAACGTGGGAGAGGAAAATACCAGATTTTGCTTGCTTCTTTCCCTTTTCTCTGGCAATGAAGACTTAATTACAGGCAGGTTTTTCCATGTGATGCCTTTATGTTTGCATAGCTTTAGCATGCAGCTATGCTACCCCCGACCCATTCAGATCCACCACTACTTTGAGTTTGCAAGACTATCAATCCTGCAAATGATCTCCCAAACTGATGCCTGTGAGGGGAAAATCCCACCAGCATGCTTAAACCCATGTGGTAGTAAGTGAAGCAGTTCTCAAAACAAAGGGGCTAGAAGTAATCCTGTATTTGGACTACTGATTGGAGTTTCATCACATGAAGTAACTCTTCATCTGTACAATCAATCTTCACAATGTTTCAACAGCTGGGTCTAGTTGTCACTTCCAGAAGAACATTATCACCTGTGAAGGAAATGGGACATCTGGGTAGATGTTTCACTAGCAGTTTAGGAGAGCTTTCTACCCAGAACTGAAGGGTGGGAGCAGGGAAACCAGAGTGAATTTTTTTTTGAGCTATATTATTCAGTGCGCAAAACCTAGAAGAAAAAGTATTTTGTAAGTAAATTGTTTGAGGAAGTGTTTCTCTGGAGTGACCTTTTCTTTTACAGTGACCTCATGAAAAGCTGGTGAAAATAGCAGCTCTGCCAAGCATGTTAGGTACACCAGTTTGTACCCTGCAAACTGTTTCATGGGTCACCAGCTTAGATGGAGTTCATTGGAAGATAATCTAAGTTCTTCTACAGTCTGAGTTATATTGAGGGAAATGCAAGGTAAGCCAATGACTTCACGTTATCAATTAAAACGTAAAATTGCCTGAACAATCTTAACTCTGCTTTATTGTACCTACATGTTGTGGCACGGCCTTGAAGCATATCCCTGTGTGCACTGCTTATCCCCCATCCCAACAGGGATTTTGGCTGATTCTGATGGGATGATGAAGAGGCATTTAAAATACTCAGTTTTGTACATAGCCTTCAATGCATGACCTTTTTCATAGTACACTGCAAACTGCAGTTCTCTAGCACAGGATTAATCTCATTAATTTTAAAAGTCCTAGGATCGAATTATTTAGCCTCTGTAGGCATTCTGCACACCTTTCTCCAGAGGGTGATTCATCTGACCTATTTTAGACAACCACTTAGGGTGAGATTTAGACAGTTGTGTTTCATGTGAAATGATTGAACCTTCAGCTTCAGATCAAACACTAATGTGGTCTAAAATAATAATTTTTTTTTCCAAAATCTTCCAAATTCCTTGTCTAAAAAACAAAGTCTAAGGAAATTATTTGTTTAGGACTACCTATGAAGTTATTAGGTTCAGTGAAGAAGGTAAGTGTGTGTAAAGAAATCAGACTTTGACAAGATTGCTGATGAAATGATGCAGTGAGGTCTTCTGAACACAAGTACTTGCTGTCATTTTTCAAACCTCAATCACTTGCCATAGGTTACATCTTCAGTAAAAACAGTGCTCAATTCTTTCAGCTAACAGACACGTTCCCAAGGGTAAGCCCAGCCTGCTGCAGGCTGATTCTCCCTTGGAGGATGCTACTCCCTCAAACTCTGCATGACTCAGCTTCCCATGTGTCAATATGAGTATGGATCCTCCCCTTCCAGTTAGCTTGGAAGTTCACAGTTGCAGAGTCTTTCTTTTACTGCCAGTTTTATTCTTTACATGTATAACAGGTCTGTCCTTCGTACATCTGTGTTATAGTACTCGTTGCTTTTGAATTATACAGAGTTATCGATGTTGTCTATTAGCACTTGCACTAAAATGTTTGTGCAGTGTTTCCCCTTTCCACTTATTTATACTTTACATCCAGAAGTAAATAGCAATGCTTTATTTCACATATTCATCCTTCACCTGGTCTATTTATCAAGTGATATGAGCTAGAAAATGTGGAGAAATACCAGGTGAGTCAGCAGGGAAAGTGTATTCTGATCTATACGTTGACTGGTGGATGATAAACCCACTTGCCTCCAGCACATGCCTCCCAACCTGAGCAGGGCTGTGGTTGCTGGAACGGTGCAAGCCAAGTCTGCCATCAGGCATTACAGGCATTTCTCTCATTGGTGGGAAATATCTGGGAAATCTCTCTGCATTTTTGGCACTGTAAATCTTATGCTCAGCTGTAACTTAGAGATAAGTTATGGTACGTTCAGCTGCCATTAGCTTTGAATTAGCAGTATCATTTAGATTTTTTTTGGTATAAATATTGCTAAAGCTACAGATTCCAAAAGTTAGGACATATATTAACAGTGTGCTCACTAATCCCAGGAAGATCTTGCCTCCTGTTCCATGGGATTTAGGCTTGTATCCGATTCAAACAGATTTGTGGTGTGAAATGTTAAACAGTGCTGCTGGTGACTAGTTATTCACAAAGGCCAATGCTGATACCTCATTTTTCTTGCCCTCACACACTCTCAATTGCACTGGAAACTGCTCATTTGAAAACAAAATTAGTGAAAAAAGCCACAGGTTTTCTTCCATGATTAGTTGCCAGTAGCTGGCAAAATAAAAGCCTGGACTGAGAACTAAAGGCTTTTTCTGTTCTTATTCCTTGCTGTATCAAAGGGACTCATGACTTGCAGTACGTGCGTGTGGATTCAGACGTAATCCAACTATTTGTGCCCTTCACCCTGAGCTGCTTACTGCAGCGTGTGAGGCAGGGCTAGAGCAGAGCCAAGTGAGAGGATGCTGACACTGCTTTCTGGTGGCCACAGTCAAAAAACATTTAATTTATCCGCTTTGCCATATGTGTACAGCAAGTTCCCTTGGCCCCTGTAAAGACTCTGTCAGGGAGAGCCAAGTCATGTCCCTTGGCTTGGCTCATCTTTGGCAGTCATTCAAGCTTTCAGCTTGCCTTGGAGTGGATGACATTCACTTACAGCAATCCTTCACAAATGTTCAGCCTTCAGAAGATAGTGAGTGGTCTCTGCTACTTTATATTGGTCCTGTTTGAAGCTGCTGAGTTTGAGGCCTGAGCAGTTTTCATCCTCATAATAAAACAGTGTCATAGGATAAATGAGGATGTCTATAGATTCTGCAGTGCATCAGATTGAATAAAAACATTTTTCTCATGATAAGAGTTTTCAAAATTATTTTTTATTTTCTTAATAATGAGAGGGACAACCTAATGTTTAAAGAGTTAATAAGGTTGATTTGTGCTGGATAAAATCCTTCTTCAAGATGTAAACAATCAGATGCTGACAGTCATTCATCTCAGGTACCAAGCCAGTCAGATATGTCAGCAGACATACCCCTGTTAGTGCTAAACTGAGACGGAGGCAACAGATGCTACCTCTCAACAGGGCTTATTAGACCATGCTCAACAGCATGTTGACATAGTTAGATGGTATCCCAGCTTCTTCTGGCCTGCAACAGCTTAGCTCTTTACAAAGGCAAAAGAGCAGGCAACACAAAACCTGGCAGACATGTCCTCACTCTAAGACACTGGGGTTGTGGAAGACTTTTAAAAGCAGCAAGGATAGCTGAGAGATCTGTTGTCCTTTGCACTTTTGAAAAGTCTCCCTCTTGCCTGCACACCAATCCCTACACTGTGGCTCTCAAGTCATCTGTTTGAACTGGAGATGGGTCATTGCTGTTGTACATAGGCACTGACTATGAACCAAGTATGTGCACTGAGGTAGTCATACCATTCAGCTAACAAGGAGCTGCAACCAGAAGTAAATTGAATGAAAACTGCACTTTTATCCACCTTCTCCCCTCCTGCTCCCCCTGTCAGTGCCCTAGGCTTGTTGTGTACTGCTTTATGTCAGTGTTTGCACTAGTACTGTTTGCCATATGCAGGCAGCATATAGTGCCACCAGCATATATAGCCACCTGCTGTGGTTTGCAATGCACAAATGATAAATTATTGTTTCAATTTTTAATTCAAAATTATTTTTAAAATATATTATTTTAGCCAGGTCTCATCCACCAGCAGTTGCTGCCCAAAGAGTTGTCATGCATCAAACTGTTCAATGATACTATGAAATACATAATCTAAAATTAAAATTAGGATGTTGTGTGTGATGATAATTTAAATTACTGTCTTCAGCATTTTATGGAAGGGCAGTTTAAGTAATTTAGAATACAGAGAAGGTAATTCTAGTACTCTTTTGGAGATTCGATCATATTAGACAATTCATAGATTAAAAAAATATAGGGTTTATTGTTTCAGAGCAAGTTTTCTAAGCACATAGAATCATAGAATTTTAGAATATGTCTGTGTTGCTTTGTTTAAAATTACAGCCAGCAAACCAAAAATACATGTTCCAACTCACCAGACATATGGCAAACTAACTCTGAGATCTGAGTGGTAACAATACAATGGTGACTGCCATTGCAGCTGACTCAGGTGTCACTGGCCTGTAAACAAGGCTCAACAAGTAGAAAACAAAATGTCTTAAAATGATCTATCTTCTTCCAGCCATTTCTGGACCATTCTTGACCAGTGACTAGTTCTGTTTGAAACACACCATTTGCAGAGTCTGCCTGTGAAGATTATTCCAGAAACTTACAGATGCACTTTTCCGTAAAGTTTATTTTTTCCAGTCTAGTCTTTCCTCTGTATTAATTTTTTCAGTTACTTCAAGGCTTTAGTAAGCTGCCAGAGAAAATAACAGCAGAAGTTTGCAAGGTGGAGAATGGAGAACTAAAGAAAAGGACACAGGGAGAGCTACTGCCTGTAGAAGGACTAAGTAAAGGAAAGATTTTTTTGGTGAAGGCAGCAGCCAAGTGTGCCATACTTTTCATTCTGTCACCCTTTCTCTGTGAGTCACATGTTGTTTTCTTTCTTGAGCTTCACTTCGTTTACATCAACAGTGAGAACAAGCAGAGGGTCTAGGCTATTTTGACTCACAGAGCAATAAGATAATTTCATACAGGATTTCCCTGTGTCAGTGGGCATCGAGGCAACCAACACCCAGCTGCAGTTAGCAACTAAGTCAAGATTTTGGACAGAAATGACTACTCAGCTCTACCAGCGGTTGTCTTTACAGGGACAAGTAGCCAAGGCTTGGACCCCCTCATCATGACTTGTTTGCCCGAACACCAGTCCCAGAAACCTTCTTAGTATCATCCAACTCATTCTTTCAAAGTTTATATCTCTCCTGGGTGTATGTAATTTCAAAATACTTCGTTTATTTTTTGAGTCTTTGAACATTTACATGACTAATAAAACAGTATGAGGAAAGACATGGAAAGTGGTTTCTTTGTACACTACAATATCATAAACCACCTGAATGAACTTGATGCAGAACAAGATGTTAGATTAGATGTGTTTACTCCTACAGGTCAGGGACAATCATTTAAAGGCACATCTTTAGAGACACAGTCTTTGATTTTAGCCCATCCACCAAACTCCATCTGTTTGATACACTTTTATGACACGTATGATGACTTCCGAAATGAGCAGTCAGGGTGAAAGCCAAGCTGTTGAGATAGTGGATGTAGCATTCCTCAAAGTTATGAAAACATAGTGTCTAAAGGCAGATGAAATGACAGTGACCTGAAATAACAGGAAGCTGGCCTCAGTTATAAATCTGGCAGGGGCTGAGGGTGATGGTGATGGAAGCTTGTGAGCTGTATCCAAAGTCATGAAATATAGCCCTGGCCCTGAATGAACTGGAAGACATATTTCAGACTACAACAAGTCAAAGTTCAAGCATCACTGGCCTTCGGGACCTCTCTGCAGACCTTATTCATATCCAAATACAGAAGCTTTGGAGTGATCTTTTTACTCTACTGCTAAATTTCACTGGCACCTAAGTCCTCCCATCTGTTCAGCTGTGGGCTTGCCCCAACACAATTGCTAGCATTCATATTTCCCTTGTGAAAAATGGGAATGAGAGTAAACTCATGCATGAACTCTTTAGCCCTCTCATGGTAGTCTGGAAGGGAGTGCTGGCGAATCCAGACTTTTGCAACTCTTGTTTGCCTTGGTGTATTCAATGGTTTGTGAAATGGTTAGGGAGTAGCAAAAGGAAATCACAAGGAAAAATAAAAAGAAAGGTGCAAAGTAAAAAGAGCTGGAGAAGAAAAAAATGGCTTGAACCTATGAATCTGAATCATTCCATCAGAGAAGGAAAAAGAAAATGAATGCTCTGTATGGAAAAATTGCATGCCCTGATGCTTTATGGGGCATGAGCATTTCATAGATTCACAGGGTGTACCTGCAGATCTCTGCATCCAGCTCAGACCCAATGGCACCAGTAATGGGGCTTAATCTCCCTTTTCCCAGTACCTGCTCCCAGTTTCCTTAGTGGGGAATGAGGACTTTCTGGAAGGATCGCCAAGGGAGATAGTAAGCAATAAAGGTCTGCTCCTTTTCATAAGCAATGCAATTTCCATATTAAAAACTGTGCCTAAGGAAACTTGATGGGGGAAATGCTGTTGGACAAATACAGTCTGACAGACACATTGAGTCAGAAGGTCTCCACTAAATTTAACTGTTCTTCTCATTGAACTATAATGTAAAATGCTGCATTCAGACACATCACACGTGGATTCATGATGTGCTGAGGCCAATCTAGGTGCTGGCTCTCCCCCAGAAGGACACTTCATCCATTCACTGCTTTGCTCATATTCATTGTCAGCCTCCAGCCAGAGCAACCAGAGGTGACTCAGCCTGGCCATGCAGCAGCTGGGAACCAGGAACCTAGGCCAGAAAGGAGGACAGCTGGACTTTTCCTTCACCAGAGGCTGCTAGTGTAAGTTGGTAGTGAAACTGCACCCAAGAGCTACCTGTTATAGCATGAAATGGGAAGCTGATCACTCTGTGCCTGGAAATAGAAGACTCTTAATGGGACTGAGCTGCTGCTCATGGCAATGGTGTTCATGCCAAGGTCTTCACTTAAAATTTCAAGCGATGATTGCTTTTGATTGGCCCACTTTGGTGGGCCTGGCCTGACCCAGAGCCTCTGTCTTTTGAGGATTGTCCAAAGTGATTTTAGACTTCATGCTCAGTTTCATCATGTCCTGACTGCTCATTATGGAGGTACAGTGGCACTGGCAAAGGGAGATTTCACAGCCCTTCCTACTTGACTGCTTATGTCCCTTGAGGTTTTGTGCTGATACACAACATTTGGGTAGGAAATGGGTTATGGAACACCACAGAATAAAAAAGCAGAAAGGGCACAGTCATCCTGCTATGTAAGGAGTATTTCTAGTCTTGCCTCCTATAGTTCTGCTTAGGAACTGGACAGGGTTTTTTCACTGCCAGTTACACAGATTTCTGCCATGGCCATTGGCAGGGAGTCACACAATGCCCCAAGATCACTGCTGCCAAATCTGAAAGGTTTGTTTGCTCCCTCAATTTATGGGCAATGTCCCTAACTCATCCATTGTAGGACTACAGGGCAGAAGGAGAAATTTGCTGTTGCAAGCAAATTCACGCAGGACCAACCATGCTAGAAACTGTTTCCCTTCAACAGCTGTGTGCTTTTGGCTGGTGCTTACTGGTGGCACAGCTGGAGGTTGGTACTACATGCACACCCAAGAGGTCAGGGGGAGACACCAGGATGACTGACTGTGCCTTCTGGAAAGCATTCTCAACAAGACTGCTGTATTCCCAGGTTTACATTTGAAAAGTCTTTTGTACACTCACATTTTTAAACATAACCACAATCAGTGCATTAAGGTGAGAGATTTACAGAGCTCATTCAAAATTTCAGCCTGCCCATTGTGGTTGTTGCACAAGCACTGTAACCATACAGCACCAAAAAAAAAAAAAAAAAAAGGTTACAAATCTTTGTGATGTCTAAGCAGATATGGAATTACATGAAATTTCTGTCTGATTATGTTTGGATATACAACCCACAGATTGAACTTTCAGCCTTCAACTTGCAATTGTTCCTAACAGTAATCAGAAAATTATTAAAGCATTGAACCTGACCACCTTTGAACCACTGATGCTATTGTGGTGATTCAGGTTTTCCTTTGAAAATGCTGAAAGAAGATCATCCTCCAGCAGGAGAAAGATGAGACTCGGTATTTTTCCTGTAGGTCTTCACAGCACTCACATATTTGTTTCTGTATTGGTAGTGATTCATATCACAAATGCCTTTGTCCATTTCTCTCTTTCTGCTACAATAGCTCAAGTAATTAACTAAGTGAAGAGGCTGTCAATTAAACACTGATACTAATCTTGGCATAAAAGCTCCCTTAAGAAACACTGAGCTGGAACATATTTTACAGCGACACTGCTGCCTTCATTCAGCTCACTTCTTGGACAATTAAGTGCTCCAAATGTTTGTGTGTCATCCGGGCAACATTAGTAGCATGAACAACCCCTGCTATAGATACAGTCCCTGCAAAGAATGCCTGGGAATACAATGCCTATTGTGACAGCAAGGCTGGTTTTATCAACCAGGGGACATTATATAGTTAATTAATGCCAAGATCTTTAATGATAAGATTGTCAAGGACAATTAAGAAGATTATTATAAGCGTCCTTGGTAACAAGAATGCAATACTGATTTTAGCTTACTTTCACTAAGTGTGGCTTAAAGGTCAGTTTCTCTGAAGTGTGAATACTTAAGCATTCTTTGGATAGATGTCATTATACATTAATCTCAGCAGCAAAACACATTTTTCTAATGGAGCTGTGCAGCAAATGAAAATTAATGTGAAACTCTTGCTAAGAAATTAAGGTAACATATTTCAACGAGAAACTTCTAGCCAGTGTTACATGCTCAGCAACAGCTCTGGGTCCATGTTCTGAGATTAAGCCGATGGAAAGACTCACTCCAGCTTCAGCCCATATGGTTCAGAACTGTGACCATGCAGTCAGTAGATGAACAGACCCTCCTCAGTCAGTCCTCTCATGCTCAGTAAGCTTCTCCTGTTTCTCATGTACCCAATATTGGATCCAGCTTTACTGTGCCTCTTTCATGCACTAAACCCAAGCTGAAATGGCACTTGACATAAAATCCCTCTGTGAACTGGATAAGCTTACAGAAGAAAAGTGATGCATACTGGTAGCACAACTTGCACCTTGAATGTTGAAATGAAGGGATGGACTAATTTTGTCTGTTAGAACTGGAGAAGACCATGCTGCAAAAGGACATTTCAGCCTCCTGCAGTGACATTGTAAATGCAGGGCACTTGATGATTTAAATTTTTAAGTGATTACATGAAAAGTGGATGTGCTTTTCTTACCACACTATCCCTCACAGGTGAATTCAGCATTTGGCTTCTCTCTGATGGGCAAAGTATTAATCTGACTTAAAAATAAAGAAAACATATTTGCCAAGGAGAGAATATTGTGCTACAATGTTCTTTTACATGGTAGGAACAGACTACAGCAGAAATTGGCATGCCTGAAACTTGAATCATAAAAGGGTTTTAGCTGTCAACAAAATTGGAAACCAGTTTTAAGTAGGAATTGTTTGGGGAATGGATGACTGGGAGAGACAATTCTGCAGATATGAAAGAAATAATTTGCTTAGAAAAATCTTTCCTAATTAAAAATAGATATGAACATTTGAGAGATATATATTTAATTTTTAAGGAGGGAAGAAAGGCTTTCAGCTATAAAAAGCAATATACAATTTCCATTCAGAGAAATGAAAAGAATATCTAAAATATCAGTATCCATTTAATTTAAAATATAAGACATTAAAAAACCATATACAATGGATAAATTCATGCCAGGCATCAGGTTATTATAGAAACAGATGGTATAATTAGAAATGGGGTACAGAAAAAATAGGGATTTCAGAGAGACTCCTGTGCCACCTCTGGAACAAATGGTAGCTGTAAATGGAAGAGGAAGTTTATTGTTTGGGGGAAAAAAAAGAATATGAGGAACACATTTGTTAAAATTATATATTTCAAACACAACAGGTTCCAACTTGCATCCAAAATCCTGAAGGATGAGCTAGGGAGCTCTTCAGATTAATAAACTGAGAAGAGAACAAAGGGTAGAAAACTGACCTTTTTTTTTTTAAAGAAAGGGCAAATGACTAAAGAAGTTGATCAAGGGAAACCTGTGCCAGTTACCTGGTGTCAATCCTGAGCAAAAGAATGAAAGTCTGTTCAAGACTACCAAGAAATAATTTTGTTCAAGGCTACCAAGAACTAAGAACCTACAAGCTACAAAAATAAGGTTAAAAGTAATCAGCATGTTTTGTGGAATTTTGGTCTTCTTAAACATCAAAAGCACTGAGGTTATGGATTTGGTCAATAAATGCAACTATTTTCTGATGGCATAAGTTGGATTTATCCCAGGTATCTGATATAGCACCAAATATCACACATTGATTTTAAACTCGCAGTTCACTCTGAACTAGGGACATGTTCAGTGCCTGGTTTAATGGGTGGGGAACCTTGTCACAGGCAGAATACAAATCAGGATATAACAATAGCATGTGGCCATGAAAGCTGCTTACATACAACCTTGCTCACTCACCCCTAAGAAGGTACAGCCTAAATTTAAAAAAAAAAATTTCCAGAGAAATCAAGTTCTGACCCTTCCTTTTAGCAGAAAAATGCATTTCACATCGTGTAGCAGACCACAATTTTGAAATGTCATCAGATCACAGAAAATATCTTTTCTTTTAATTTATTTCATAGTTAATTACCTCCACTTCAGCTGAGACAATTGCTTTCCAAATATGAGCCCCACCAACATAAACTTATTCACCAGGGCATGGCTGTCAGTCCCTAAGCTGCTACTCCCTGAGATGCTGTTTCTGCACCTCTTTTTGTATTAGACAGGTGAAACCTGGTTATGTGCTCCAAGTGTGGTGGAAACTCAGAGCTCTCCTCATTCTCCCCAGGCATTTATCAAACTCATAGCCACACACAATCCCCTGGTTGCATCCCACCAGCAGAAGACTGCTGCCTTCCATAAGGATGCGAAAAGTTGGAAGCCACCAAAGGGCTCTGTACACAAACATTCTACACCCCTGTTTGACAGCCTTTCCCCTTTAAATTTCATTCTCTTATTCACTTAATATCTCTCTGTCAGGTCTTAAGATGAAGTAAAAATCTGGTTTAGGTGAACTGAGGCTCCACACTTTGGGGCAGAAACAGCACTAGGAGTTGTTGAACGTCAAAACTGGGAGTATAATATTGATAAATATCCATTACAGTTGCCTCTACTTTTTCTTTCCTGCTCTCTCATACCTTCCTCAATCATTATTTCCATTTGCCTCTGATCTTTGCACAGCTCATCTGAAGACTACCTAGAGCTTTCTGTAATAAAGTCGATTCATAATCTAAATTTTAAAGGGGCAAATGTTTGTGTCACTATATGTGCCACCACAACAGTCAGAGAGCATCCCTTTTGCAGCTGTATCATCATGTGCACCTCTGAGAAGAGACTCAAAAAGAGAAAATAAATAATATTGCAGCTCACTGGCCAGGGACACTCACCACCACAGGGGCGCCGTTCTTTGCTGGCTTACTTCCATGCTTGAAGATGTTTCTCAGTAAAGATGGGACTTACTGAGTAAAAGGCTGAGCCTAGAAACATAACCACTTGCCACCTTCCCAGCAGAAGCTGTGTGTATACTGGCAGCTTCAGAGCCCACCCTTCAATTTATTCCACACACTTGGGAAATTGAGAGTTTTATTTGCATGTGAGAAATATACAGAAATTTTGAAGCTGCAGCAATAGGAAAAAGGTTGCACTGATGCTTTTTTTTTTTTTTTGCTACACATAAATAAATCTGTTTGCAGGAAGGTGGGAGAAGACTAGTGAATAAAATCAAAAGTGCTGGATTTTTGCACAACACTTCATGTTTGCCAACAAAGCTGTTTTGCCATTAAGGATACACTGATGTAAGCAGCAGCTGCTGCTCAGCATGTCTATTTTTCTTAACTAACTTATAATTTCTTTATTATTAATCAATCACATTGCAGTTAAATGGCGAAGAAATTGCAGCTCTGATTGTCCATTTACACAAAACAATTTTATTCAGCGGGCTGCCTTCCTGACAAACCAGTGGATTGCTGCTGCTGGCTCACAAACTCGAACACACAGCCTTTCTGATGCTGACAGATTCCATCTGCTCCCCTTTAATTAACATCTAATATGTAAACCATCTAATACATGTAACACTGCATAACAAGGGATTAAGAAATAGAAGGTAGCTCTTCATCATAAAGCTGTGTCATCTCTTAGGATCTCATTACAAATGGTAAATGGTACCAAAAGGGAATAGGAACTGCTCATGAGCAGAAACAGCAACATGTAGGTACTTTCACCGAAACAAATATAAACATATATGAACACAGAAACAAAATAAAGTAGAAGGTGTAGCAGCTTTCATAAATGGATTCACATTGGTATTGCTCCAGCTCAGACATCAGTTGATTTAATGCAATTACAAGGAAGAATGGGATCTCCTAATTTGTGTTCCCAATTATTGCTAGCTAGATAAGAATCATCATTTCTATAAGACTCTGGTGCAATCCATTAAACCCATTAAAAGTGCTAATTAGCTCATGTTCTACAAATGAAAGTGTTCAGGCTGCACTTTGTTGTCTAATACCTGCCAGCAGCCAAAAGCTGAGGATGAAAATATACAAAGAACAGCTTCTAGGAAAGCCCTGCAACCAAATTAAGATGTCAAAAGTAACGGAGATAAAATGCTCTTCTGCATAACAGCAGCTGATGAAGAGGCATGAAATTTATATGGCTGGAGGACAGGGCTTGCCACCATTCATGGCTGGCTAAGTTATGTGAAAGGTCAAGGCTGCTATGTTTTCATGATAACATCTAAACAGAACTCAAGCATTTGGAGAGTCTCATCCACACATCTATCTAGTGAGTTAGATTAAACTCATGCAGAACAGCTGCAACAAGGCTTGCAATGCTCAACAAAGGGCAGGAAGATTAGACACCTCGATAATAAGACATGAAAGACCCTAATGGCAAGAGGAGAAGGGGAACTGTGCTCACTAACCCACAGCAATGACAGAATCATTATTTGAAGCCTCTGAGAAATGACTGAAAGAGACAGGGAGGGATGAACTGGGGGGACAGTGTGAGATCAGCACCTCCTGACAGGGTTGGTCTTTGGTTTTCTGCAGCATGTGAGCTACAGTCTTACAGTATGAGCTTTTGAGGTAATATTGTTTTAAGTTGTACCAGTTGTTCTCCATTTGCTCAGAATGGATCTGGAAAGCCAGGTCTTCTAAAGCATGCTCACATGAAACTGCTCTACACTCTGGGCTGAGCAAGTCTCTGAGAGGAGAGAGGAAAGAACTGCACATTTGCCATTGAGGTATAT
Source organism: Acanthisitta chloris (assembly GCF_000695815.1). Lineage (NCBI taxonomy): Eukaryota > Metazoa > Chordata > Aves > Passeriformes > Acanthisittidae > Acanthisitta > Acanthisitta chloris. The sequence continues at coordinate 50,397 of NW_008686951.1, read as the reverse complement.
ACATATTTGTTTGCACTTCCCTCTTCCCTGATTCCAGTTTCAGGAGGAGTGTAAACAAATGCCTTGCTCCAACCCTATACAAGACAGCACAGGAGCTCATCATGCACAGCATCTTCAGTGGGGGCTGGTCAAAAGCTTGAGGTGAGGAAGAGAGTCTGCAGTGGGGTCTGTCCCATCTGGGACTGATTTTTGAGTCACTGTTGTCATCGAAGTGGTAAAAAAAGGAGATTGCATTGGTATCATTGCAAATCCACATAAGCATACTTGATCATGTGTCCCACATCTCTGTTTCTTAGAGCCTGAGTACCTGATAGTATGCATATTTAAGGATAAATTAAAACAAAGTTCATGAAGACCAGACAGATGGTAATGAAGCACCTCACAAGAAATATGCCAGTACTACCAACTGCCCCAACTTTCTGCTAACAAACACCACTGGAGTTTTAGAATGTCAGAGGTGCTTGATAAAATACATCCCAAAAGTCACATTTGCTTCGCATTCTGTCCACTTATCTCAACTTTTCTGTTTACATCACTAATGTTTTTAATTGCTGGAAAGCTGTATGTTTGTCAGATGATGCCAGATAATCTGCCCATGCCATACTTGTCCTGTCCTCTTCACTCTAGTTAATGGTCATGTTTACACTGTCACAAAGGCAGTGTCTGAACACACCTTAATAAAACATATCAATATTGTGACAAGGCACACATTTCACTTGCCTGAACTATGTGCTTTTCAGGCATTACGTAGTCTGTGCTATCTGTAATTTAGTACTGTCTTGAGAAAATATTTAAAGGGTAAGCAAAGTAAAGGCCCTAGTCCTGGTCTACTATAATAGGTAGTTATTTTGTTCATGTGCCAAATATACAGATAAACTGCTTTCTAAATCTATTGCTTTCTCTGAATGTTTCTGGAGAGAATGAACCTTTACTCAGTTATTTATGTTCTAAGATTTACCTCATAGTATCTTTAAGATCAGTCCTGGATTTCCTAACCTTTTTCTTTTTACTTCTTTTTCCTGCCACAGGCTAAATCCATTAGATGAATACACAATTATTTAGAAGCCGTTAAATCTTCTTTTTGAGAAGAGACTCTCTAGTTAGAGTTTCACTCTTATCTCTGTTTCTGACCAGAGGAGGAAGTTCTGTTACAGCAATCCACCTGCATCCCACTCTGCAGGAGAACACCCATCCTCCTCTCCATACCCTGGTGGCATGCAAAGACTCTAAATCAAGAAGTGACTAGCTGCCTGATTCCACGTTTGCTCTCATGGGAGTGGTCAGCTTGCAGTAAGCAAGCTGAAATCCAGGTTTGCTGTAGCAAAGCCTTGCTCCAGAGAACATCCCAGACAGCACAGGACAATTTTGGGGTTTGAAGCTGTGCTCCTTAGGGGAGGAACCTTATACTTGCACTGGCTAATGGATGATACCCTTCAGTAAGGTTGGGGAGTAGAAGTAGCACTTGCATATTGATGAAACTAATTAATCAGAATGGTATCATAGATTTGGTAGTCCCAACAGACATGTTTGGGAGCATCAGGCTGTACATTATTGAGCCCTCACTTGCTCTCCAATCAGCTGCTGCACTCATGACTGTACCCAGAGGAACTCCTCTGTGTGGGTCCCAGGGGTTGGGGGGCAGAGGAAGGGAAAGATTTCATTAGAAAGCAACACCTCCAATGGCAGTAGAGGCTGAAGGAGATGGTCAACCCAATCCCACCAGCAGGAGCAGATGAGGAACAGGAATTTAAGTGGATAATCCCATGAGCACAGAAGCCATGCAGAGAGGTTTTCTATGGCTGCCTTGCATGGATTTTCTACTCGCTAATAAACTGGTTGAGCTCAAATAACAGCATTTCCCTTTGGGGAAAGTGCTAAACTTGGTATGTTTCATACACTGATAGCTTTCTCAAAGGAGTTCAGTGCCATGGAACTTTCTCAAGATAGAAGTTCAATATCATGGCAGTCTCTGTTCTTCATTCAGATCTTTTTGAAATGGCATGCAAAAAGCCAGACATACAGACTAGGCAGAGTTTGCTGGCAGAAATCATACCTTTGAGCAAAACAGGCTAAAAGGGTTTTGACCTCATGCACTCAAAATCTAGCAAGTTTCATGAAAGGCTGGAATATAGCTCTGGAGAAAGATGTCACTCAACCCTAAATTTTGACTGCTTGTTTTCATATTGACTTAGCCATCTCTTTTTTTTTTTTTTTTTTTAATCCCAGTAGAACTTGGCACTTTTGGCATGACAATTAATATCTCTCCACAAATACATAGAGAGTGCCAAAGACCGAATGGAGCCAAAATCAAGTTTGTATCTCAAAGCAATTGAACTCAATTGTGTACCTTGGTAATATACCAATAAAAGGGGAAAAGATGTGGTCATATGCTAATGAAGTTTTACAAATTGTTAAGCAAAACTGAAGAGGTATTTTTCAGGTTATGAAATGTTGGGGTTTTATTAAGAAAACACCCAACTTTTGCATTTGAGCAAACAGTGCAAGCAAGTAGAGCTTGTACAGAACAAGTAGCAGAGGAGTTATCAGGTCTTGTGTTTCAGGTAGGATCACTAGTGGATTTCAGGCATTTCTGTCATATTTGATCACCATTAACTGCATCCTGGAATGCTGACACAATGTGTAGTGAAAGCAAAGAGTGTAAATTGGGCATGATAGAGGTTTCTTGATGCAGGAAGGAAGTAACATAACACTGAACACAGCTCAGGTTGCACTGTGAGAACAGAATGAATGGGCAAACCAGGTCTCTGACACAAGACAACTGAGAGGAAAAAAAGAGGTAATTAAAAAGGGGTTTAGAAGGAAAAGAGTAATGAAATGCTTCAATTTTGCTTTTTAAACTGATCTTTGGAGATACAGGAAGAATGGATATAGATTTAAAATCTTGTCATGCTTTAATTAAAACAGCAATTTAAAAAAAGATCACATTGAATTTAATGAGGAAAAACTTTTACTTAAGTGCCAAAATCTATTTTCCAAAAGTTTTTGGGAACCCGCCCTCAGGAACACTTACATTCAGAACTTCCAAGAGGGATCTTCAAATGCACCTGCTGATTTGCTTGGAGCCCAACACACCCAGCGTGAGTAGGAGTTCGGGATGAAGGCCCTGTTGGGCAACAAGATGCCCAAAACATTCTAGCTTAAAGTTTCTGCAGTGTATATTATTATAGGGAAAGCTTCTTCAAGCTCCATCCTCAAGTTTAAGGTATCATTGGTTGATGAGGTTTGAGCAAAATTTTTGGAAGCATTCTTTTCCAAAAAAAATCACATATTTTCTTTTTACAAGGCTGTGTAGTGTTAGGACATGGGGAAATAGCTTTAAAATGAAAGATGGTAGATTTAGACAAGATATTAGAAAGAAATTCTTCACTGTGAGGGTGGTGAGGCACTGGAATGGGTTGCCAAGAGAACTTATGGTTGCCTTATCCCTGGAAGTGTTCAAGGCCAGGTTGGATGGGGCTTTGAACAACCTGGTCTAGTAGAAAATGTCCCTGCCCATGACAGGGGAGTTTGAACTAAGTGATCTTTAAGGTTCCTTCCAATACAAAACATTCTATGGTGGTTCTATGATGGTGCTATATAGAGAAGTAAAAAGTGACTTTGCATGTGCCCTGGTAATGATTGACTGTTGTTCCTCCGTATCCCAGCCCTTCTCCCAGCCCATCTTGCCTTAGGAAGTGTTTTCCCACCTTATGTCCTTATCCTCAGATGCTGTTTTTCTAACACACTGGTGCTATTGGTAGCCCAGTAGGTCTAACACACTTATTGTCAGTCTCATGGAATGCCACGGCCCTGGACTTTGCCCAGAGCTAGTGGCTGTCAGTGGTCACTGCCCATGAGCAGCATATCCTTCACCCTCCAGATCTCACTGGGGGCTTTCACCCTTGTGCCAGCAGTGGACATAGGTGTCTACAGGCACAGATCAACAGGGGTGAAGTTAAACAATGGAAAAGATCCCAGACACACTGTCAGGTGTCCTCCTCTACTATGAGGTAGTGTTCCAGGAGCCTGAACCCAGTAGCTTCATGCCTGGGAGCAAGGGGGAGCCCATCCAGCACCCCTGAGGCTGCTGTCACCCACGGACCTTGCAGAGGAGTTCCTGGGGTCTGCTGGAAGCAGTGTCCTGTGCTCTCTTAAGTTTGACCAGCACACAAGTGCCCTCCATGAAGTGAGAATGACCATTACAGGTCAAGTATGTCAAATGTGTTGAATACCCACCATCAAACCCTACAGGTTACAGGTTCCCCAGAGACATTGTAGGGTCTCATCCTTGGATAAATTCAAAACCCAACTGGGCATTGTCCTGGACAGCCTGCTGTAGGTTACTGAGAGTGAGGAGGGTGGTTTGGGTGGTCTCCAGAGAGGTCTTACTACCTCAGCTGTTCTGTGATTCTGTGAAATGCACTTAGGTCACTGCAGAGTAGAGCTTGCAGTCCTGCTCCCCAGTGGCACCTGACACATCTTTGCCAGCAAGAAAAGCAGCATGTGGACAACCTGCACAGGCACCAGCAAGTGACTTTGAAAGGCCTACCATCCTACCACACAAGGGCTGAGCAAGGGACAGATGGTCCCATGGATGCAGGCCATTGGTGCAGTGAGCCTTGGGGTCCAGCACACCCTGAAATCTCTGTGCACCCCAGAAGAAGCCCCACAGTTGCACTTTAGGCCTCTGTGAGAAGAACAGACACAGGGAGACTCAGACACCAGTGGAGAGGGGATGGCAAGATGCAGCTTGGCATTTCCACCAGTTTCCTGTGATTGTGCTTCCCAAAACACTGAACTGTCTCCTTCAAAGGAGCCTTTGGAATCTTACTGTCCACAGGGATTTTATAATTAGCCTGGTTTTAGCAATTAGGCTTACCCTTCCTGGAACCAAGGGAGTTATAGAAAAAGATTATTTTTATTGTACGTGACTAAAATCTTACTGTGCTAGCAAATATTTTTTGTCTGAAGCCAGTGAAAAGCTCTCCAGGCTGAGCAAGACCAGCTCCTTTGCAAGCAGCCAATTCAGAATTGCTCTGACAGAAAATCATGAAGAGGTACTGACCAAATTTACAAATCATTCTTTAGTTTCACCCACTCTTTTCAGAACAAAAAATGCTGCTTAGCTGCTCCGAGATTGACAACCTCTCAGATATTCAGCACCATATGAAAAATACTCCAGAGAAGGCTGCTATCAAAGTCCATAGTGTATCTCTTAGAGCTGTTATATTATAGACTCCACAGTGTTTCTTCTATCTAGATACACTACACTACAAAAAAACGCCTCTCCTTTTTGTTACATGTCACCTCATTTTACCTTCATAAAGAAATGTTTAGGTTTCTGTCCTTTTGGATGTGCCTGAATAATGCCACTTTTTATTTATGAACATATATTTTGAATTTCAACGATAGAACACAAGGACAGACCCAATGAACAGCTCTATTATACTTAAGAAATTGAGTTTCTATTCATAAAGAGCTGTGTAGCACCTATTAGATGGTTTCCTATACAAAACCCACTGAATACCTCCAAATGAGGCTGACTGTATCAAAACACTAAAACATGAATAGGATTTCTTCTCAAAGGAAAGACTGAATCAAAGTACAACTATAGTGATATATCTTCTAATACAGCTATTTACGATCTAAGAAGTACCTTTACCTTGGCTTAGAATCACTGTGATTTCTGCTACAATATGTTTGTCATCAATATGCACCTTATTATACACAGAAAGGTCTTCTGTGAATGGCATAAAGGGCACATTTACACACTAATTCCTCTGAATAGCATGTAATGTTTGCCATGAAATAAAATACTTGTCACTTTTCAGATAGAGAGTATCTTAATTTTGTGTTCATATTTGTAATTGTTTGCCACTACTTTGAAAAAATATGTACATGCTATAATAATCTCTGATAATAATTTTTCTTGAGTTATTCAGGTAAAGAAGACAATTTCCCAGTTCAGTGGCAAAAAGTCTATTGAGTGGCAAGTCTTAATCAAAACAATGGAAAATAAACAGGAGAAAATATTTCACTTTGTATAGAAGCCACATGCAACCTTCTCAATTGTGCATGAGGTAACAAAGCACAGTCTTAGTAGAAATTTTCAGATACAGAAATTTTTCAGGGCTGTACTCTCTGCCCCTATACTTCTCTGGCCTGGGTGAAACCCAAGCTAGTGCCACACTTGCTGTCTTGTTCCTCATCTAGTTCCAATATCACATAAACTATCTTTACTCATAAACAATATTTGTCCCACATCACTATTTGTAACTCTTGTAAAGCAGGCATATTATATTATTATTATATCTCATTAGCTATCCCACAGACCTCAACACGTTCAAAAATGCTCTATTTCAGTAACACACTACAGACCGTAAACAGTGAGGTGCAAATGTTTTCTACATGGCTACATCCACCCTGGTACTACACAGCTCCAGTGGCTTTTGACTTCCACTACATCAGAGATGCCATTTAGTTCTGTTTGCTGAAATTCAGTAGCAGGCTGATTGTGAGTGAATTGAGAACATTTATTTGAACAATTCTGAAAGATAAACTGATATGCACAGCCTAACACAACAGGACTACTCAGCTAAATTAGCTTTAAAGGAAAATAGGAGAAGCTGCTACTTCCGAATGTGTGTTGAATTCAATTTCTCATCATACTATTTTACTTGAAATATATCAGAACTTTGGTATATAAATTATTGAAGTTAGGCTAGCAGTAACCAGGTCCTGCTTATTTCCATGTTCAGTTATGTGCTCAATTCACAGAGGTGTTAAATCAAATGCAATCAGACTGTGCAAACTGTATCTGTTCATCCATTTAGACATTATTGTGACTCTTTAATTATAAAAGTTACATCATCATGTGAAGAGCTGTTTTAAGGTATGATTGTATGATTATTTGGCAGTAAAGGCTTTGAAATGTGTCTTGCCTCACACTTCGTTTTTTTAGAAAGAAGGGAATTAATTGTCAGCTCTATGGATAGTCGAAGCTCAACTCTGACCTAAGATATGAGCATTTGTGATAAGACATGGTTGTCTAATCATAAGTGCCTGGTGCTGCTTTGAGATTCTCTAATGTGGTGGAGAAAGCTGTGTGAAGCTGGCAGACACAGCACCTGTAGAACCTTTCCTGAAGCTGTAGGGGGTCAGGTGGAAGAATATTGTCAAAACAGTCTTTAGACTAATACTGGAAAAAGTTACAGACTAGATTGAATATAAGATCACTGCCACAGAGGGAGAAGATGTGTATACTCACTCCTGATGTATATTGGTTAAATAGACTTGGGAAGATTGTGATTTTTTTTCTTTCTCTGCCACCATGTCACCACCTGGCAAAGAACCTGGTACTGCAGTTCTGCATCCCCTTTACAATTTGGGAGGGAGTCTCCCTCTTTCCACCCACTCCCCAGCACAGGGATCCCAGTCATTTTCTTGCCACTGAGTAATCCTATACACAGGGGGATTTTGGCATTAGCCTGTTTACTTCTTCCTTACTCAGCACTGCACTGGAAGGATTAGCATGAAAATAAACCACAAGCACAAAGTGACAAAATATGTCTCTGACTTGTAGTGTCATAGCTCTGGCTCAGCACACACAATGTAGTTCCTTGGGCTTCTTTTTGTTTTCTTTTTTCTTTTTTTTTTCACTCATTTACAGAGAGCACAAGAATTTTAAGAATATGTAGAATGTCAAAATTAGTGCTTTTAATCCTTCCCATACAAGGGAAACGGTGTCTCTGCAGCTTCTCATCCTCTTCCACCTGGATTAGCCACAGCCCAACAAAAGACATGGATTTTCACAAGGTCAGGTGCCTAAAATAGGGCTGGGTGACATACAAGACAGGCCAGGTGAGTTGAATGTTTTGTCTTTTAATGGCTTGCCAGCAATATCACCATGTCTTGAAAGGTACCATGTCACTTGGCTGTCCCTTAGAGAGCTCAGTGCTCTGAAACTCTGAGTGGTTTTAAATTAAAATAAGTTCAAAGACACTACTCATTTCACAACAGTCTCACACTTCCCTCCCCTCTGGGAGAGTAGGTGAGGATTTTGGACCCACATAGCTTTTTTCAAGGAAATGCCCAACAAAAACTGAACCCTTGAGAGCCTTGCTGTGTCCAAGTTCTAGTCACTTGTCACCACAGAACCCCATAATCACAGAAAACATTTTTCCTACTGCATCTCATGCTTAGCTGCAACAACATCAGTGATACAGCAGCAAATGACACTTATGGCCATCGTGACCAACAAGAGTCAGTCACGAATTCCCATGTCTCCTCTGCATTACATGGAGCTGACAGCCTCTTGCCTTCTCATACAGATAACATGGGGCATTTTGGTGTTCCCAGATATTTTTATTAGCAGATGTCCTACTGTAACTGACCCCCAGCTTGTAGACATCCAGCAGCTTCTTCGTAGAGAGTAAGGAGGTCAAGGGTTTGATCCAAAAAGGGGAATGTATGTGCCTTTATTTCCCAGGGCTCACAGAAGCTGCAGTGCCTGAGGGTGATAACATGAAAGCTGTTCTGGAGTCAGGGAAATTAAACTGTCTTGTAAGTGAGAAACCTACCAACTCACTGGCATGTCTGCAAGTTAGTGCCAAAACACAAAAACATTTTCCAAGCCATTGATATACTCTGGATGGGTTCAGAAACATTGCTTTAATACTTTCTTTTATTTTTTATTTTTTTTATAAGTGAATAACAAGTTTCAGTGGTTCCATACCTTATGCATGTAACAACCAGTTTTAGGACAATTACACCAAAGTTTAACTTAGCCAGCCACATCTCACTTGGCTATATGGTTCTTACCTTGGCTATCATGATCAAAAAAAAAAGAATTAGATTTTTCAAAATATCTTTAATAATAACAAGATTTTACCAATTGGAAAAAAACCCCAATAAAATGTAGAATCAGTTGCCTAGTGAAATACTTTTTCATTAGAATAGAGAGACAGGAACAGAGAGAGCAATCTTTTAGATACAAGATTAAACACACAGAAAAACTGAATCCATATATGTGTGTGTGTGTGTGTGTATTTGCACAAGTTAAAGACTTGTAAAACAGCATTTATATAGCAATATCAAAACAAAACAGAACTGCACAAAAAACTGTGCTTTCTCAATTTTCTAGCTAAAACTCATCATTATATCCCTATTAAAACCAGTAAGTGATAAGCACATTAACAAGTAACTAGTGAGGTGCACTGTCTATAGTTCAAATGATAAATCAGTGTTTTTTTCCTTATTCCTCAATGACTTTATGTGAAGATGCTAAAACAGTGTCTGATATAAAGCTTTTGCATTTAACTAGCTGTCTGTGTGTGAAGCATTATGATAAGTAGAACTAAACTGCAGTTGTCCAACTGCATCAACATAAGGACATTTTGGGATGTGCTGTTCTTGCTTTCTAATAGTCATAATTGACCAGAAGCCAGAGTTTTACAGGTTGTTAGGCACTAGTCCACTGGAAGTCATGCAGTTTAGGAACATCCATCAGTAAAATATGGCAATGAGAGAGGGCACACAAACATACCTTTTGTAATCTGGAACTAATTGATTTCTAAGATTTCTCCGCACAGTGTCGTCCAAATGCAGAGAACATCTGCACTGTCAGCACATCAGGGTCTACACTCAGCAACCTGCCTGTGCACTGGGTCAGCCCCCTTGCAATAACAACTAAGAAAGTGCTGGGAAGGTGCAAGACTCACCTCTAGCATATCAGACTCTGAATAAGCTTCACAAGCTGCCTTCTCTCTGTGCATGAAAAGGTTTCCTAAGGAATTTTGATCAAGCCTACCTTTGCAGTTAGACAGATAAAACTGCCCTTCCTCAAGCCATAGTAACTTAGGTCAACTTATGTACACAAAACCAGGGTCAGTGCTTACAGGTAGGTAAGACATTGAAAATGCTATTGGAAAGGCTGGAAGGCATAAGAACTTGTGTTTAAACCTCTGACCTTCTGACCTGCCATGTAGGATGTTTGATTTCACTTCTTGCCATAGATTGAGTTGTTTGATGCTGGATGAGTGACTTTATTTTGCTATGCTTCTACCTGCAAATCGGAAGTAACATCCAAGGACCTCAATCTAATCAACTTTAGGCATGATCTCTGCTGAGGTAGAAACAGCCTTGTTCTGAGTATTTGAATACACACTTGATTTTTTCCAAATGTAAAAGGCAGGTTTAAAGGCGAGGCAGTGGTGGAGGGGGGGAGGTAGCAGGGAGGAGAATAATCTCTGTGTGGAGTACAACAAATGATCCAAGAGACATCTCACACAGCAGGGGAATCATTTATCTTCACTTAACTGTCCCTTTCTCATCTATGTCTACCCCTAGTCCTTAGGCTCTGCTATATATAAAAAGTAAATTGGTGATAACAGGAACCAGCAAGATTTATACCTTCCCTGGCAGAAGTCAATGGCAGTTTGTGAAACAGCTTTCCAACCAGCTATCTCTTGCAATTCATCCCCTAGAGTATGTGTTTGGGGCATATTTGTTTTGAGGGATTTTAAGCTGTAAAGATGTATGAATACCATGCACTTAATCTTGCCTGTCAGAGACAGGATACCAGGCAGGATGGATCTTGGGCTCTGGCCTGCTAGGGCTGGCTGCACTTGCAGCTATGTTGAATAGACCTGAGACACAAAACAACTTTTGTAAGTCATGTGGCACAGTGCCTTTTAGTCAAAACATAAAAAAAATAGGAGAGAAAATGTATCCAATAGTTATGTTTAAGGGAGCAGGGTGCAAAGCAAAGAGACACAGCACAGGAAAGGGGCAAGTGAAAAGCCATTGCTTCCTTCAGGATGCACAGCAATGTTTGCTGTGGAGGCAGGAACCAAATTCTTCATTTTATAATCAGCCTAATCCACCAGAAATAATATATAATTCCTTGTAACTGAACGGCTGTCTCACAGATGGATGGTGTAATGTGTCCCCTGCTTCTTTTGCTTCCCCTCCCTTCCTTTCTTTCCCTCACTGGAAGTTCCTGTAATTGTCACTTTGTAATGTATATTCCAGCACATGGACATGCAGAATGAAGGCTGCATGCTCATTTTGCACTATAAATGATGTGTACTGCCTTGTGTCACAAACAGTAAATCCTTTATACCAAAAGTCTGCTCATTTTCACACCATTCACTTGTTCAGTAACAGTTGTCCAGATTTTTTAATTCAGCTCCTTACACTAATCCAGCAACTGCTGGTCTTAGACAGGTGCAGGGATCAAACAGGCTCAATAAACTGAAACATCTGGCCTGAAAATGATAATAGGCCCTTTTACTCTCCAAAGCAGAGGAGGAATGCAGTTTTCAAATGTTAAATCATGCAATTAGCCCTTGTAATATTGTTTAAAAAATACATATGAAACAATAGTGTTTTCTATTCAGGGTTTCATTCATTGCCTAGGTCCTGCTCTCCACCAGTGCAGGAGCTGACTGGCCAAAGAGGTCAAAACATCATCTGCTAGCAACAACAACAAAAAGAGACCTGTCTCCCCTCCTTCACAACAGTAATGCTCAGTCATGTCAAGAAGCCCAGCCATGCAATAAGCCAAAAACTAATCCTGTAGAAAAGTCTGAGAGGGCCTATGCCCCAGAGAATGGAAAAATCCCTATAAAAGCCAAGTTTCGTGAAGCCAAGTGATCTCCAGCCATGTGAAGGATGGCAGCAGGAGAGAGCTAGTTGCAGACCAACACCCCATTATCTGGATGACACCAGAAGACAGTTGTCCTCACACTCCTCCCAGTGCAGACTATTTTGTAGCTAGACAAAATATTTCAAACTCTGAAAATGCCTGCAGAAATATTTCTGGTCAAAGTTGTCCAGTTTTGGAGCAGCTCTTGCCACACTTGTGTTTGGGCTTGGCTAGGCTGAGCCCAGGGTTGGAAAGCTTATCACACTCTCCTCTGGGCATTGTTCCCAGGTGCCATCCCTGGCTTGTATGTGGCTGTCACAGTGCCCCTCAGACCAGTGCCACCTTCTGCAGAAAGGGAGAATCAAGACCTTCTGCAGAAAAGAAGAGCTGTCAGAAACTTTGATGATTATGACTAAGGGGATGTTGTCTTCTGGCAGTCCATGTATGTGGCCAAGTAGTAGGGACAGGTTTGTTTCTATGCCTGTATTAGAAAAAAAGTTTCCATCCCTTGTTCAAAACGTTCTCCATCTTCTTAATGATATGTTTTGGCTTGAGTAGACAAAATTCTTAAAAAAAAGTTTCAAACAGGCCTCACCTTGATTACTGGCACTCATTTAATTTCATGCGAAGAGCTGGTGTTTTTATCCAGCACCACTGCCAAACTACAGTCTTGGTAACTGCACTGACCAAGTTTTCCTTTACACTTGGAGCTGATCATGGCATGCTCTCTTGAGTAAACAGGAATGTTCATCTTGGGCCAGAGAAACTTGGAAACTAGTTCTGGGTTTCACTCCAGCCTTTGCCTCAAGTTTCCTGTGAGGTCTGATTGCTGGACTTTCAGAAGTGCAGTGAGCCTAGTTATACTTCCTTTAGCACTTCTGGATCCAGACTTCCAAAGGTATGTTCAGTTCTTCTTACAGACAATCCAGCCTTAGAAACCCTTTTTGACAGCTCAACCTCATTTGTGAATAGGCTTCTCTGTTTAGGCTCTCATGGCTTTTGCTTTCAGAAAAACTGGAACTGTAATAGTAACACAGCGTGTAGGCTCTAGATCTCCTACAATGCCAATATCTATTGTAAGATAATGATATATAAAAGACCAATGTAATGCAAGCAAATAAAGTGTTCCTCATCATTTGTGCAGAACTGATGTCACAGTGTTCCTGCACTGGTGGATGTGGAGGTGCAGCCTTAGGGCCAGAGACTGAATGCATCACACAGGTCCAGCCCATGGTCTGCATTTCACTTCATGACTTCTCTCAAAGGTCATGAGCCTCCAGCTAAAAACACCCTACATTACTGTAAAGCTGAGGCATATAGGTTTCCCTCAGTCACTCTATGTTGACAATCTCTAGCAGCTGTAGCGGATCTGGGTTCTCATCCTGGAGCTGATAAAAAGGACTCATGAGCCAGGCAACGAAGAACTCAGGGAAACTTCTTAATTTTCCTGAATTCTTACCAAAGTTTTTCCTTAAGGGCAACAAGACTATGACAATGGGGATCTCTAAACACATCATAAGTGACTGTGTTAATGGCACCTGTGTGGTGTGAAAGACAGAAAGAAACCAGCACACTTAGAGGTAAGTGAGTACCAGTCTTGAGAAGCAGTGTCCCCAGATCAGGGTCAGGCTTAAAGTAGACACAGCAAGAAACTTTAGCTCAGACCAAGGCTCCTACATGCTGAATTCTCCTTGCATAATGGACCTTGGACTAGACAATGAGGTTCACTGTGGGGTGAGAGGTGTCATGCAAAAGTGTCTCTGTGTGCTTCCAACAGCATCATCCTAACATCCTGCAATGGGTGGGTCAGACCCAGAACCAGCTACTGCCTTCAGCAGCTGAGGGAGTTTGGGTTAAACCCCAAAGGGCAAGATTGCCATAGGCATGTCTCCCACCAAATCATAGGCAGAAGACAGTAGGTAGACATCAACCAGCTTAACACTGTACTCCTTCCTTTAGGAATCAAAGATGTTGGATTAGAAGTTTGTGGCCATAGAAATTATGCTGGAAAGAGATTTCTTTGCATAGGGCAGATGGTACAACCCTGTGCTAGCTTTGCCGCTTATGCTCTTTGAAGGTTGATTCTATGATTCTATGAATTAAGAGAAAAATTCTGTACTGGAACATATACAGCAGATCTCTCAAAACATTATAACTATATATTTACTGATTAGAATTGTTTCTCAAGTTTTGTTCACAATTATGCTTGCAATGATTTGTTTCAGAAAACCATACAGATGAGTTTAGAATTGTGTATACCTTTAATTTTCTGATTTTGTGATGTTTCAGCTTCCCATGTAAGCCAAATTTTTTAACTTCTGACAAATCAACCAATTCATTTACTTTCCCTGCTACAGGGAAATGAAATTCCTCAACACATCCTTTGTTGTTCTCTGAGATCAATCTACATGTCATATGCCTACTTCAAATAGTTTAAGTGTTCAAAACCAATGGCCTATGACCAAATTAAAATTCTTTGTGAAGGAAGTTTATATACCCTCAAGGATGTTAGCACTGGGGATAATGTTAAAGAAAAGTGCAGAAGAAGAGTATAGTCTGTGCAAAAGCCAGGAAAAAAATATAATTACTCTTCAGTCAGAGGTGAGAATGCAGAGGCTCAGCTTCTCTAGTCTGGTTAATGGAAGTTGCAAGGTCAAGAAAATTTATCAAAGCTGTAGCAAAGTATGTTCAAGCATTCTGAAGGAAAGAATAGAGAAGTAGTCGCTAGAAAAACATCTTTTCCTACCAGAAAACAGAGGCCAGGCCTTGATTCATTAATACACAGCTCCTAGTGACATGTAGCAGTACTAGTGCATAATTCTGTAATTTTCCCCGTGAACATAGCTTATGCACTGAGGAATTACTTCATTTCACTTGACTCGTTTGTGGATGCAAGAAACCCACTCACCATGAATTGCAAGATCAAGGTCATATTTATTATTGACAATTACATTTAGGTGTAAAATGAAACCAAGCCAGATGTGTTTTGTTTGTATAGCAAAAAGCAGCTACATTTGAGTGCATTCTATGAATCCTTTTGACACATTAGATACTCTGCTTTGTTTAGCCCTACCACCATGTCCTTACAAGTCTTCAGTTCAAATGCTCACTTCTAGTACACTAAATCCATCCTATATGTTGTTATAAATAGGGTACTGCACATACAGCAAATGCAGCCCCCACTGCACATCCTTGTATGATCTCTTCAAATAGCACACATATTCTCACGCTATATTTAGTGCTACATCCACGGTAACATATCACCACATCATTATATACAAAATGTCTTCATAAAAACAAACATTACAGCAGAGAAATGGGTTTCTTCAGCCCACATTGAAGTCTGCCAAGCCACAAAGTTCTCCCAGAAGTTGTATTTTATTCAGTTTAATTCCAATTAGATAAATTTTAAATTTTTTTCCTAGTTTGTGCAACTCCCAAGTAAATTCAAATGACAACAATTCTTTACCTTAGCAGATATCTGATATATCCTATTGCACATGTTTAAGCACTCAGCTTATCAATTTATACCCATATTTTCAAAACACTGCACATTTCTTTAGAAACACATGAATATATGGACAAATGTTTAAAAGCATTTGGAAAACTAAGCTGTAAGCCACAGGAAAACCATGGAAATGTTTTCAAATACCTGGCTCCAGTGGCAGATATAGCTCACCTGGAGATGTGCTCTTGAGTTACTCTTAAACTTCTATTTCTCTGGTAAACTCAGAATCATAGAGTCACAGAATGATCTGTGTTGGAAGGGACCGTAAAGATCACTTAGTTCCAACCCTTCTGTCATGGGCAGGGACACTTGCCACTAGACCAGGTTGCTCAATGACCCATCTAACCTGGCCTTCAGCACTGCCAGGGATGGGACATCCACAACTTCTCTGGGCAACCTGTTCCAATGCCTTACCACTCTCACAGTAAAGAATTTATTCCATAAACCTCACCTGTGGAGCAATGAAACTCCTGATCTCTTCATACCTTGATTTATATTTTTGAGGTTTTTTCCTTTTTATTTCTACTTTAAAATTATTTCCACTTTTTCTATCATAACTTATACTACAAAGTTTGCAATAAACAATTTTGTAAAAAAGTTATACCGTTGACATTACTCCAGACAGTGCTTTTACATTTGAATGAGCTGTGCAGATAATTTTTAGTGATGCATTTTGCCTTCTGATTTGAACTTTGGACTGTATGGATCAACACACTGGCAACTTGCACAGCTAGTAAGCAGTCAATAAAAATGGAGTAAGTAACCTCCTTCCAACCCCCAAGTAAGAGATCTGAACCAGGATGCACTTGTTAGATACTGCATCAACATAAAATAAGTATCAAAAGAGATACAAGCATGAGAAGAGGTACAGCAATAGAATGCAGGCTGACACAGCAGTCTACAGACTGAGCACAACAGTTTTTTTCTGGGGTTATTTTTGCCTATTGTAGGTATCACAGACTAAAGAACTCTTAAGAAGGGGACTCAGGAAAGATAATAACATGGATATGTGGAAGCTTCCTTAACATAGATAACTGCATGGTCAAGAGCATCTTAAAACTGAGCATGTGATGACAGTAGGATGCAACTGGAGAAGAAAGTTGATATTTTGGAAGTGATTAAGAGCTGGTGAGTCAGGATAAACAAAGCCAGGAAGGGCCCTGAGTTTGAAGCATTTAATAGAGCAGAAAACATGGAGAATTGGTGGAGGCTACATAGGGAAATGTTGTCCAGGAAACTTGGCATGATGAGAAAAGAGTCATTACAGCCACACTGATGAGACAGGATGGTGTTTCATCAAGACCAGGTAAGATGATTTTGCAGTAACAAAAGTTCTATAGTGAAGAGGAAAGGCTGTTTAAACATTTTTGATAAATTATTCAGAAGAATGGTATCAGTTAAAGTACCCCTCTGTAGCACCTTAACCCAGCTGAAGGCAGATGTTTTCTCCCTGTGTATTGACACTACAGCCCATGAAACCTCACAGTGAGGTTCTTCAGGGAACCAACTCAGCTGAAAGCTAAATCTTTCAAAAGCACTCAGTTTGTCTGGAAGCAGCACGACTCACTGAACTGCCTGACACGTTTGCACCAAAGCACAAACAGCATAAGAAAGAGGTGAAGAACATGGGACCAGAGTCAGGGTGGGCACAGTAGCTACCAGGGGACTTTGAGTACGATGTCTTGCATTCACTCCTCTTTCAAAAGATGGGAGAAGTGGAAGACTGAGTATGGTCCTGAGCACAGGATAATATGTTGGTACGGTGTTAGGAAAATATAAAGAAAGTAAAAATGAAAAGTCATATTTTAGCTAGGAAAATCCTGAAGTAGTGACTAAACATGCATGAAGTGTTATAGGAGAGAGAAGACAAGATTTGAGCTTGGGCAGAAGGAGACAGGTTAGGAATTAAAAGGTAGATCTGTAAGTTATTGTTTAAGATGTCACTTCCCTGGAAGCAACAGTTAGAAAGATGGATTTCTTAACTCCTACCTGCAGTCTTTTGTCTTTATAACCATGATATTACCTTACCCCGTGTCCCATTACTAATGTTTTGTTAAAAGCCTATTACGGAGAAGCAGTCGAAAGTCCCAAATTTCCTGTTATTATTGCTGTAATTTCTTCTCTTTGATTTTTGCAAGAAGCTTGTTTTTAAGATGCTTTCAGTTGCTCCAAAAACAACTTAGACTGGGCTTAAACTCATTCCTTCTGGTAGTTAATTCCACTCAAAGACTTCATCCAGTCATGTTTTTCCTTAGCTACAAGGAGTCTTATTAGGCACCATTGGCTTTGTTGGCTCAAAAGAAACTCTGCCCAGCTGAGATGGTTTCTAAAATACTCAAAAGATTGTTCATGGGGGCTGAGATGAGAGCTTTAAATTTGCCCCAAAAACAAGGAAACAAGTAGTTCTGTGGAACACACACATACTGTGATCCCACTAAGAAGCCCAGCTGCTGGCTGCTGTGCAGATCATTACTTTGAAAAAAGTCTTGAGCAATTCTCAAAGTAACCCCCCAAAACTAAAAGCAGGTGGATAGAAAATTGCATGCTAAAGGCAGGAAGAAGCGTAGTGAGCAAACACGAGAATGTTGTCTCATACAGTCCATGATCAAATCATGATAAATAATCTGCAGAAACTAGTCGCAAGGGTCTCAAGATATTCTTTTCCCATCATGACTGAAGAAGTTCTCACAATCCTAAATCAAAAGCAAGCAAAGAAAACAAGGCTTTGTAAGTAAAACACTGAAATTCTTCTAACATTTTGTGTTAGAAGAGACAGCCACCCCAAGCCTCTAAAACAGGCATGTGCTGCCTTGCCAAACCACTTCTCAGACAATTGTCTGCAGCATAGTCCACATGCTCAGAGCTTCTGCACCAGACTTCTGCTGAGGACAGCAGAGCAGCCCAGATAAAACCAGTATCAACCTACTCTGAGATAGAAATCTCCTCTCACATCCATCTTCTGACCTAGACCTGGCAGCTGCATCACTGACTTCAGCCCAGGAGGTGACCTCAGCCAAGTGGGTCTGGAGCACAAAGCTGGTTTAGTGCAGCTGGAGAAGACAACAGAGGGAAGCTCAGCTGCTGGTCTCTGTATCTGTCTATATGTAGCACAAATAACACTGGCTTATCTCAAATCTTCCTGTAGACCAGCTGCACCACTCTAAGATGTTATTGCACCCCTGGTAATTAGTTGCCATGTCCATTCCTGAGCACATCGTGTGAAAAATCTCTCTTCTGCTTCACGTCAAATTTGGTACATTCAGTTAGGATGTAATTAGCTTTCACTGGTGTCCTTCTTTGCAGGCAGAAACTTGGGATGCATGTGGTTTGTGTACAATTTGGAAAGTTCTGTGATAAAAATAAAACATCATGTCTTACAGGAGAAGTGTTGTAAGAATACTGCGATTTTCACAGCATTTTTCAGATTTATCTGAGTGCATTTTACAGACAATTAGCTGAACTATATCAACTTCTTCCATAAGTGTTTATTGTCAGATATCAGTACCCTAGCTCATTGCTACCCTTGATCCTAAAAAGTAATCTCATTCATAACACATTTTCAGATACAGAAACAGATTTTTTTTAATCAAAAACTGTCCTTCAAACCTTCAGTCTATTTTTAAGTCAAGGAAAATACATTGTAACCAGCCCATTCATACTATGGAATGAATTCTGGGATTGTTTCTTGTGCTCTCTGGAAAGTCTTCTTATGTGCATGACTGGAAATCGAAAGTAAAAGCTGAGCAGACTACAGTAGCTGAAATTGTGTTAAGAAGCTGGTCCATTCACTTTAATATCTGTAACCAATTTGTCTGAACAAAATGTATAAGCATCAAAGATGCAAACTTGTACTCAAATCTCAGACTTCAAATGCAGGAGTATCTGGCCACTAGCTCTCATGTATTTCTAGGGCATAATGTGACCTCTCTGCTTCAGGATCCCAGTGGATTGGATTATGAACCAGCTGTACCTGGCAAGCTAGGACCTAGAACATGAAGAGTGGCATCAGCATCACTCCTCAGCTGTGGAAAGCACACATAAGAGCATGTGCAGAGAGGTGCTTCTGAGAATCTCATGTCCAGCTGCAGCAATTAATCTCTCATGTGTGTTACGTGTGGACCTTACTTCCAGATAGAAAAATGGCTTTTCAGTCTGACAATATTAAAACTCTTGGCTAACAGTGTCTAGATTTAGGTGGTACATGAATTTTGCATGTCCAAAGGGTATCCAAGACTGCTACATGGGGCTATCAGATTAAACACAAGATCAAAGCTGAGGACCTCCCAGTGCCTAAATTATTCTTGATACTCTTGTGCAGGCACCTGAGCATAAAGGATGGTGACCCAGAACCTCATCATAAGTAAGTCCCAGCAAAAATTGAAATTTCAAATTCAGACAGTATTTTCACTTGCCTAGTTTTTGTGGTTTTTTAAACTGAAGGCAGGCTGCATGGGGAGAGACAGTGCCATGTGGAGAGACAGGCCGTAGTATCATCCTGGTGCAGACATCAGAACATCCAGCCATGAGAAGAGAAACTTTACCAAACCAATCTTTATAATCTTGTCAGCTTAATGTTTTACTCCAAGACTGAATCTAAAAGAGCAAAATTTTGGTTTGCACTTCCTGTTGTTACTCAATGGGCCAGTATTCCCATGGTAACTAATAATTGGGTTTCTTCAGTTTTCAGGCCTTCAAATCAACAAAACAATCCTTCCTAGGGCTTTTCTTGGCATAGACACAGGAGATTTTCCTTCTTCACCTTGATACAGGCCTCAGAGTACAGAGGGATGCTTCATACTCTTTGACTTTGGGACCAAAGGGATGCATTCAGACTGCCTGTTCATGTCACTCAGGGTCAAAAGGACTCTTCCAGCTTTTAGCTGTCTGAGGCTGCCAGATGCTGGATGAAGACAGAAGCAGACATCATGCATGACTTACACATACAGATATATGCCCTTCAAATACAACCTCTATCTCCACTGGGAGCTGTGGTAGGGAGCCCACAATGCTGGCTAGCTAGGGTTGTCTGCACATAGGGTTGTCTCTTCTTGACTGGAGGCACACCTCTGGCCACTGCAATCTCTGTGTTATAGGATGTCCATGGATAGATACAGCAATTTTAGTAAGGTCATTCCACATCTCTATGTCTTAGTTGTGCCATCGACATAACTCATGCCAAATCTACTTAGAGCTGCAATGTGAGACATGATTATTAAAGAAAGAAGTATTATAGATCTTCAGACAGATGTAGCTGAAAGAGTCCAACAGGTCCATTATGATTACCACAAAGTCAACATTGCATAATCAATGATGAAAGCCTCTCGGAGAAGTAATGCAAACCTATTGTTGGAATTTACACTCCCGCTCATATTTGATAGAGCCTTTTGTAGAGGATTTTCATTTGTATTCACAAAAAACATAAATAAGTGCTCAGGCTGGCCAATCTATTTCCTCTGTAACTGACAGCATTCACAGTCACTTTATTGTATGAAATGATGTCTTGGTTTTCCCGTCCTTTATCTAGCTTGTGCCTGACCTTCCATTAAAAGTTGCTTGGAAACTGCTTGGAGAATAGTCAGTGGTGCTTCTTATTGATATCTTCCCTTTGTGATTTCTTTGCTATTCTCTCTTTTTGTATTCCTTCCCTGAAGCTTTTTAAGCTAGATGAAGATGAAAAGAAACCAAAGCCTAATATTTTTCTCTTTAAAAGGAACAGGAAACCCATCCTCCTTGTGTATATTGACATGTTAAAAAAGAAAGAAATGCCCTTCTAATAAATGCTCCAGCAGGTCTTTAACATGTGTGTTATTATCAAGTGATTTACACATTCTCTTAGCACCTTGTTAATTAAAAACAGGATATATAAAGTAAGCTGTGTCCTTAAATACACCTTGCATTACCATTGTATAGAAATGGTGGAAAATGGGCACCACTATGACAACCATTATACCAGGGAGACTTTGTAAGTGTAGTTTGAGTTGTCTCCTAAAAGAAGGCTGGTGAAGAAGTGGCTCAGAGGATTTGCCACTGGACAGCAATGATCATGGTGGATAGTAGGGATTTAAACATCAGGCTGATGGAAGGAATTATTCCCTTCTCCTCTGCTCTTGTGAGAATACACCTGGAATTGTCAGGGACCTCCTCGAGGACCAGGAGCAGTGAGGGCTCTCCTAGAGAGGAAGGGCAGGACCCAGTAGCCAGAGCTGTTCCACCAACCCAGCCTGGAGCAGAGCAGCCTGGGAGCTACAGAGGATTATGGAGATGACAGAGGCAGAGATATAACAGGACAAGAGGCAGTGGTCACAAGTTGTAGCAATAGAACTGCTGTCTGGACATGAAGAAAATATCTTCTATGACAAGCACTGACACACACGTCCAGAAAAGCTGGTGAATCACTATCCTTGAATATTTGGCTTAATAAAACCCTGAGCAACCTGTTCTAACTTTGAGGTTAGCCCTCTCAAGCAGGGAACTAGACTCCATAATCTATAACCAATCTAAATTTATTCTGTGAAGCTATGATTCTACATTCTTAGAGAAATATATTTGCTGTGATAAATTAAATCCAGCCACACTTGTGAGTAGACCGTCTGTGGTGGGAAAGTTGTCCACAAGTGTGTTCAGTGACAAATCTGGAGAGTCATTTGAGAGGAAGTGATTTTAGTCCATAACAATGCATCTCACTGTGGTTTGCATGAACATTCAGCCTTCATCTTTTGGCCATATACTTGCCCTATACTTCTGTACTAGGACACTAAAATGTCTCCATACAGGACTGAAGGTCTAAATAGTTTTTCTCCCACAATCGTTTTATCCTTATTCACACTGAACTACATCATTACTCAAGTGCAGGCTGGTGTTAGGACTTGTGACTTTCATAGGCAGTAACACAGTACTGGAAAAAAAGGCAGAGTAAAGCCTGCATCTGACTTTATTAAAATCCATGGTAAAACCCCATACTTTGTCTTAACATTTCTGCCCTTATTCAAAAACTTTCTAAATATTATTGCAAAGGACAAGTCCAATGAAAATACATAAACTTTTTAAATTGTAAGGAAGTACTTACTCTTGAAGCTCTGTTCCAGTTTTCTCCATGAAGAGTACTGGTAATATAACCATGTTTATAGTATAATTTCAAGGTGTATTCTTCAAAACCACAGCATTTTAATATATTAACATGTCTGTATTTCCTCATTTTTCCCATTTGAAATGAGAAAGTGCAAAATAGGACATATTCATAGAAAAGTTTAATTTCTTCACATACTAGTACTTCTGGGAACCAGAGATATTGCTTTCTTGAAGGTTTCTGACCAGTATACACTTCTTAATATGATTTAGCATCTAGAAATAAGACAGTAAATTTGACCAGGAAACAACTCTTCTGTGAGGAAGTCTGCAAATACAACTTTAATCTATGTAGAGCTGAAGTCAGATACATTTTTATGCATCTTTTCCCCAAATTTAACTCACCAAATCCTTTATTCAATGCTTCTGAGCACGGTGCTTTGTTGAACACAGTCTGATCAGCTTGCAAGCGAAAGGTCACATCAATTCACAGATGTCAACATGTAGCTCTTACATGTTTCGATCCAGAAATTCCAGGAAATTATCACATAGAGTTCTCTGCATGCCCTTCCAGAGCACTATCTTTCAGGATAATCTATAAGATAGTGGTTTGGGTCAGATCTACACATATTTAAATGTTTATTTCCCAAGAGAGAAATATCCCAGGACTCTGACCTTCGGAAAATTGTATTTTATTTTCTAAGTTGCTCTAGTTTTGGTGTCTTCTATTTTTCTCAGAATTCCCTATAGCTGGCTAGGTTACCTCATAATTATTTTTAAAAATGGGCACATTGCTGGCAAAAGTTCTTCTCAAAACCACAGTCCAACTCTGACTTGAGTTTCTCCAGGCCACAGCTACACCACCTCTTTTCACTGCTCCTTGTCATCCAGATGCTTTTGCCTCAGCTTGGGGATATCCTTTGCTGTGAACCATCTGGCAGGTTTTGTGCAGCAGCTGTGTGGGTTTCTTCCTCCTAACCCTGCATGTCAACCCTGTGTGGAAAGGGCAGCTCGTCCTCTGCCCTTTCCACGTTCCCTTTGCATGTCACCAGGACTGTTCCACTGTGCCCATCGTAAGTACAGCTTCAGAGCCCTTCCCTGCCCACAGGTGAGTCGCTCTGCCGTTTAAGTGTTTCCTTGACTTGCTCATACAGGAGCACACATGCCTGGGAGTGAATGGGGGAGCATTTGGCTTGGATGGTTACCTGGGATTTTGATGGGTTTTTTGATGTCAGGGCATGAGAGAGCAAGGAGCAGACAATAGTGGTCTCAATTTATCCCCACTTAAGATAGTTTTTGCTACTCACTGAAGCTGTTACCAAATTAACCTGTTGCTCTTTGGGACCCAGATGTGTTTCAGCCCAGGTCCAGGTGAGATACAGGCTGATTCCTTCTAGTTAACTCTAAAAAGGACTCATCAACTTAGGAGAATGAGTTCTGTCCTCCAGGCCTTTTTCCCTTGGCTTGTATGAGGTTCTTTGAACTCCAGATTTAGGTATCCCTCCTAATTAATGATCATTTCACACTGTCTTCAAAAGCCATTGGATTTTGATTAGCCAGCAAATAAAGATGGCTTCATTTTCTCCTTCGGACACATATTTTCTCTGTCTCCTTAGCAATTAATTGAGTAGGCGAATAATAGGCCATGCACTTTAACAGTCTGCGTAGGGAAGGCAATACCAGCCTGGTCACCAGGAGAACTTCACTCCCATTAAGCACTTGGCAAATCTGATCCCCCAGAGGGAGAGGAAGCTAGATCAGTGCACCCTGCTACATGGAGCCCTGATGGCTCCTGTGCAGCTGGAGCCTCAAAAGCACAGATTACAGCCTGCCTTGTCTGTGGGTGCTTCAGCTCGCTCCTCCATGCAGACCTCAGTGTGGTAGCTGTTATAAGAGGGAAACAGACAAGATATTCTTGTTTCTCCTTAGCCAAATGTGGAAATACTTGCCTTTGGAGAAGTGTAGGCCAACTCCACTGAAGTTGATGAGGTGAGTCTAGCATAACTTACAGACAGAAATCTGTGAATCAATGAGATGTCTTTCCTTTTATTTGTTATTACCCCCAAGATGTTATGCATTCCAGCAGCAAATTTTTTCCAGGGCAAAACAAGGTCATAAGACATCCCCCAAATGTTTTGCTATTCTCAGCACAGTGGTTGGGCAACATGTATGTGTTAACAGTGAATGAATATGCCAACCACCTCACTGCACAAATCAGGTAAAATACAGTATGTGAAACCAGATAGGCATTAAGTTTGTCCTGCAATGAAGACATTGAGAACAGGGAGTGCTGGATATCCTCCAGATCATCTTTATACATTGGCCCTTATTAAAATATTGCTAGGATGGAAAACTTGCTGCCATGCTTTCAATGAGGTGCTAAGTTCAGAAGAACAAGCTGGAGGAAGGAAAGATTTCAGCAAGTGTCAAATTTGAATTCTCTTGGCCTTGGAGTATATTAAAGCATTGTACGTATGAAGTGTAAATAGATCCACCTACATATAACCAAACTGACACCAAGAGGTGCTGAGCTACTCTTCACAGCACTTAAATCAGGCCTTCAGCTTTTATAGGGATCGAAGGTGTTTTTGTCACTACCTTTGGGCAAGATATAAATACCAAACTCTTTGAATGCAGCAAAGCCTATGCAGTGATTCAACAAGCAAAAATATTTTTATACAAATTCTGGAATCCCTGTTTTTGTTCAGTTTTGTTTGTTGGATTATAATAGAAAACACCTAGAGTTTTCATGAGAGTTCAACAACCAAAAGATGATGTGCTGCCACCAACAGTTGTGCATCTCTTCAAATGTATTAAAATACTAGAAACAATATGCTGTGACACATCTCTTTGAGAAGATTAACGACCTTGCATTCTTTGCATGAAGAAATCCCACATTATTGTCAGCCTGCTTTCTTGCTCAAGAATATGAGTGAATGCCTGACATTGCTTTTCTATTGCCAGTGGGAGAACTGCTGATAGGCTCCAGGAGAAGCTATGAAACTACCTCTTCTCACTGCAGAGTGTTGTGCTGCATCTGATAACACCAGCTCTAAGGAAGAAGTTACAGAGGAAGTTACCAAATCCAATTATTTACATTTTAATATTTGAATGCAAAAATATTTACAAAATAAAGTTTTCATATGTGTATCCCGATGGACTATGGAGCTAGGGTCTACTTTGTAGCTGATAGGGGAGTGCTAGAAGAATTCTTGAAAGGTGATGCAGCCCTAGGGTAGAGAACAAAGTCAATGACATTCATGTGAACAAAAGAATTGACTTTTTTGTGTAGACCACACACTTAGCTTTACTCACATGCAAATATATAATTAGCCAGATTATATTTATAGACATTTTGAGTCCATTCCCTCACTTTTTGCCTTATGCAGACATGCTCACTTTTGCCACAGAACAAGGCATCAGTACAGAATCATGAATAAAGCAGTGGTGACACCGCATTATGTAATAGGTGTAAAAGCCCTACAAATGGGGTTAAGAAGCTCAAGTTACAGAAACTGTAATCTGTCTCATGACAGCCATAGAACCTCCTCATCTCATCACGAGCTGAGTTTATCAGTAACCACCAGAGTACTAGGTTAATTGACACCCACCATGGGCACAGCCATGAACATCTCTTCACATAGGCTTCTGTCTGTACATAGGTGGGCACAGAAATCAGCTCTTACATTTTTCCTCTCTTCTGAGCAGGGATCCCTACAACATGAACTATTTCTGTGCTCTGGAGCAGTGTAAAACAAGTTAGTAACCATTGCCTTTAAAGGTATTGGCATTTTAAAATTGATCTGGCAACATTGGTGTGCCTTCTACTTCATTTTTCTTCAGAAAAAACAGGCTGTATAATGAAATTAAAAGGTGATTCTTTAGCCTTCTTTTGCAAATTTTAGTTCAGAAGTTTTCCCATGATGGACACAGCCAAGAAAATTAAAAAAAAATGTTTACCTCCTAGCATTACTGTCTGACTTGAATTCCTAAATACATCATTAGCTAAATATGGAAATGCTGAAAGCTATGAAGTGAGGCCACAGTGCTGCTGTTGTATGGCCCAGATCCTACCAAGGCCTTTTCAGGTTCTTCACCTACTTTAGGCACACAACTTATGTCCCACGGAAATCAAGAAACCAGGTCAAGTAACTCTAAAACTGGTGGGGAGAAAAATGGGTACCAAGTAAAAATTATCCTGAATAGCAGGAAGTTTTGTCAGGACCTTTCTTGACACAGTAGCTACAGCTGAAAAGTAGATGTATACACAAGTAAGCATCTACCATTCATGTTCATCAGGATTCTGATAGTTTTGAATAACTTGAAGGTCCAATTTTCCATTGATTTCAGAACAGGCTGTCTCAGACCAAAAGTCCTGCCTAAAGACAAAAAGCATAATTATTAGCTCTTTGAGCCCCATGCTTTATCTGAATTGTTTGATCTCACCTGCAGAAACACCATAATCTCTGCCTTCAAAAAATAGCATAATTTTTGTCATTGAAAAAATTACTCCAGTGGATGGTTCCTTATTTCCATATTACTGCTGATCTGATGGAGGCAGCTGTAAGGTGCTATTAGGTCTGTGTGACCAGGACTGTCTTATTTTCTCCAAGCACTCTCAGACTGACCTTTAGCTAACATATCCAACATGTTAGTCCACCAAAGGTCAGGGGAATTCTTGTTGGTCTTCTGACACTGGGGTGACCCCTTGCTTTGGTTTAAAATATTTGCTACTGTTGCTCATGGATGACAAATAGATGATCACTTTGGCAATGGCCTCATTGCCTCAAAATTTAGAAGGTGTGAGGTGATATTTTTCCAAAGTTTATTAACAATATTTGTTTTGTGAGTGTTTTCCATAAGGGACAGAAAAGAAGAAAGCAAAAGCGTGACATGGCCAAGATGTACTTACTGTGCTAAGGAGTTATCTTTACTTCTTCTCATTACTAATGGGCAAAGAGCTCTTTCCCACCTTTTCCCTCGTCTCATCATGCCTTAGTCCCCACTGAACTCTTCTGTAACCCCACCATTTTCCCTGTCCCCATGAGGCTGTGCTCTAGTGCCTGGCAGGCTGCTCCATCCCTGTCCTCTGCCTGCTGGGAGCAGCTGTTGGGCCAGCAGATGCCTCTCAGACCTCTGAAAGTCTCCTCCAAGGCCACAGTCACCCTGGCTGGGGGCCAGAACCTGCTGTCACCACAAGATCCACAGAAGAGGAGGCACATTCCCTGCTTGGCGTGCTGCCCAGTGCTGTGCCAGGTGGGGCAAGTTGGAGGGAGATGCCACAGAGGCAGGACCCAGCCCCTCACTCTGCCAGCAGCAGAGCAGCCTTCCCCAGAGATGGTTCCCCAGATCAATTTTAATTCTCACTCTTTTTGCTTGCAGAGGTCACTTTAAGGACCCTGAACTATGACTCCTTCCTTTTTTTCATGGTTTTACTGCAAAAAATAGCAGTAGCAAATTGCTTTTTTCTTGAAAGACAGAGCTGGACATGGACTTTTGAATCACTGAAAGCTAGATAAGATAAATGGCCTGAAGTTTAACATAAAGCTCTAAGACCTGGCCTTTCAAGTCTTTATACAGGAGACTTGTGTGCATATATACTACTCTAATTGTCCTACCCTACTGAGTATCTCCTTGCTTGTTGTACCTAGAGTTAGCTCATGGAATTCTCTCACCTCCAAAGAAAATTCAGACAAGAGAGGCCACAAACAGCTGGTAGACTGTAGCAGAAAGAAAGAGATATTAGGAGAAAAGAGCTGCAAAAGAGAGCTGGAACTGGACAGAATAAATTAGAATTTCAGCCTTTAGAGTGGGCTTCAACTTCAACTTCTCATACTTTTTGGGGGTTTTTTTACCCTTCAGAAATGGTGCATTGTTTGTTATCATCTGGTTCAAATTTCAAATTCTCAGTGCAGGAACAAATTTATTTTCTCTTGTTATCAGTGGGAAATCACTTCGATGTATTTTGTTCAAGATTCAGGTATCTTCCTGCACTTCTTGATACTGTCACCTAAAGAAAACTTTTCCAGGGTTTGTGTGTGTATCATAGAAACTGAGCATCATGAAACTACAGTTTCATCTGGATTGTCATATCTCCATGCAAATTGTCACCAGATGCAGGGATGTGGTGATAGATGCTTTTAAGGCAGAAGACCTCAAACCATTTGTGCCCATACTCTTGCCGCTGTTGCTGCTGCCAGCTGAAAAAGGGACTTCGACTTCTCAGTGCTGAGAGTTGCTAACAGGGGTGGGAGAGGAAAAGAACTTAGATATCTGCAAGGAGCTTAAGGAACACATATACCAAGAGACTTGCCAAAGTACAGGATGCATCAATACCAGTAACACTCCAACTTCAGTGGATGCTTATGTATTTATTTTGAGATACAGTATGAGAAGCACTGAATGGGATTGAGATCTTATAATTAAAATGTTTGGTTTGTATTGCAGAAACTCTGGGCAATGGCTGCTCCAAGGCACTACCTCTTGTCATTCTGACTGTTAGCTCCTTCACTGTGGCATGTTTTTACACCAAGACACCTTTTCATTACGGCGGTGGCAGAGTGCTCAGGAACTGCAGGAAACAAAACTGGATTGGGAAATCCCAACAAGGTTTACCCTGAGTTGGCTGGAGGTCATAAATGCTTTTTTCTGAGGAAAAGATAGCAGCCTCCACAAGGAAAAAGGAACATCCATACCAGATCCAGGGTAAAAAACCCATACCATGCAGTGTGCTTGAGGAGGTAAATCACATGCAGGAATTGGAGCAGTCAATGTCACAAAACTTTGAGAAAGTTACCTTTGGAGTCTCACTCATCCACCTCCAACCAGCCAATTTGAGACTTAATTGGTGGCCCCCCCAAAAAGAAGACATATAACCTCATTATTTCACAAAGCAAATAAATTTGTTTGGCAGCCTATTCATCAGTTCCAACTCAGTATTTCCCTTGGAAATAGTATAGTCACCGTACTCGGAATCACAGCTGTAAGGAAGTACAATTTATTTTCACATGAATCTAAAATCAAAAGTAAGCAAGATCTGGTTTTCTTGCAGAGAGCTCTGACCAGCACCCATCTGCAGCCTTCTCTTACTGATGAATGGGCAAGAGCTTCAACCATACATGCTACCCAGTTGTGAAAAGGAACACAAAAAATGTCCACAAGCTAGAAGAAATAAAGAAAGCAGCCTCTGTTAACACACGCCTCATGGATCATAAAAAAAAATAAAGCAGGGTTCCACTTTGCCACAGTTTAGTCATCCAACTAAGGATCCTATGCCAACAGGGCACAAGATTTTGCCAACAACAAGATTTTGCTTGTGCCTTTGGAAGCATCATCCAGGTGGACTGAAAAGGATTCCTGATCAGCCTCTGCTCCATTCTTGTATTGCTTTTTATGCTGGGAGCTCACATGCCAGGACCTCACAGCGTACCAGTCCCTGAGGCATCACATTAGCAGTCATGCCCAGCACCTGCAGTTATGGAGCTGAGAGATGACTGTGGGCACTGTGATGCTGCAGGTGCAGCTTTCTGGACCTTGGGCACTATCAGGCATGTAGTGATCACAGCAATGGATCCTCAATGGATCACAACACACACCTGGGGAAGGAGCAGATAGATAGAGCAGTGGGGTGTTGCAGCTTGTCTGATTTGTCTGATGGTTTCCCTGTGGGTGGATGTAACCTGCATGATGGGTGTGGAGAGAGAGGTGTGGGCTGAGCAGGTAGGTTTGGGGGTAAGGGGAGCACCTAAGGGTTTTGCTGAGTTGAATCTTTAGGACTGTGTCAGGCCATGAAGCATGTGTATACTGTCTGAGTGTTTGTGGTGCACATTGGAAGGAGGAAAACACAGGCCTGAATTAGTGCAGTGGTCAGTTATATGCCAGAGCTGTAGCTGTGGAGCTGCGAGGTGGCAAGTTATAGTGACAACTGTGCACAGGATTGGCCATTCACTATAGAGAGCCCTGACTCCCCACTCCCCATCTTGTCTCTGTCAGTTCAGTTCATCCTAGGCGCACAAGGGCAAAGGTGCTGCACAAACCCCAGAGCACTCCCTTGCTAGCCCCTTGGTTTCTCCACCCATCCCTGTGGGGGAAGTCCCACACATGGGGGTCAGCCCTGGCTCTCACTGGGCACAGCCACATGCCCATCGGCACCAGGCTGGGTGAGGTCTGTGGTGTAGCCATCCCCCCACTGCTGGGGCTTGCTGCCTGCTGCTCAGCTGTCCCGTGCAGCAGCCCCAGGGCTTGGGTTACAGGACAGTTTCTAACTTTGTGCCTGTCCCAAGGCATCAGGGCAGAGGCACATGATTTTTAATTTATGAGGACACCCATAGAGCTGTCACTTTCAAGGCAGGTGTTGAGAAACTGGCAGAGGGCCCGAGCAAAGAAAAAGACTGACCTCACCTCGAAATAATGGTGGCCAACATGGTCACAGGACAGAGAGCATTGACATAAGTGGGCTTTAAAAATAACTAGGTCATCCCTCTAGACTAGCTCACTCTCTTATACAAAGAAGCCATGAGGTACCGATTTATAGTAAAAGTAGGAGTGTAAATCTCTATTCAAGGAGTTGACAAACGTAGCATTTTGAGTCATTATTTTAGTTAGTTCTTTTAATTCTCCTACACAAATCAAGTTCTAAGTCACACTACTAGACATAGCATCATAATAAGGTAAACTTTTGAGGTCCATGCAGCTGCACTCTGCTTTGTGACTGCAACCACTTCACTTTGGATCTGAGTCACGGCAAAAACCTAGGCTGTTTGACTAGATGGTCATTATAGGTCTCTTCTAGCTGAACTATTCCAGTCTGAAAATGAAGCAAAGGTCACAAATATATAAACATTTTGTTGCAGAGGAAAGTTGGGGAACTTGTGTTAACAGAACATGGCCTTAGAAAAAAAAAAAGAGGAAATCCAGGGAGGAAATAACTATTTCTCTACCTAGTACAAACTTGGAAAAAAAAGCTTAAAGCAGACTGTTCTCCGTTAGGAGCTGAATGGGGCTGAGTGCTTTCAAACAAATGCTGTTTTCCAAAACACTCTTCACACTTACTAAGATCAGGGCATTCTGCTGCAATTCCTAAGAGGAGAGAAACAAGATTTGGTTTAGACAGAAACCTCACATAGTTCCAATACTTATGAAAGTTACTAGAGGCCTATAGTGACTTAGGTTTTGGCATCTGCGTCCACAATCTCCTGTTCCTGGATTTATCCATTTAATTTCACACAGAGTTGAAGAGCACTTACTACTTCTCCTGCCCTCTCCAGCTCTGTCTGTCACTGGAGAGAGAGAAAGCATGATTTTCCTACAGAAAAGTGTTTTATAATAACATATTGCCTGAATGGTGCAAAGGGAAAGGACAAGAACAGGGACTAGATACTGGCTACTGCAGCTCTGTGAGAATACAGGCACTGCACGCCCAGGAACATGAGAATTAAATTCATGTACTGGTTAGCAAAATTGTTTTGTCAGCAGTATAAGTTCACAGCAAACTTTTGTGAGCCTTTGCTTTCTAAAGGAAAATTGCAGCACACAGCAGCCTTGCATTTAGCTGAACTGTTTTTCTCAGCCAGGAAAACAGAAACAAATAATTACAACATGGAAAACACTTGCTTTTGCTTTGACCAAGCATGCCTTTGAGTCAGCTGTTAATGGTTTGTCACATGGTGACCGTTCCTCATCTAGGTAACTAGCGCACTACCATAAAAAGTCCAGTATCGCTGGCACTAAGTTGTTTGTCAAGCTTGTAAAACAGTTTTCTAAATCAAGACATCAAGTTACCAGAGGTCAATAGATGGCTATTTCATGCTTGATTATTTCCATGTTCCCTCTAAAAAGTACTCACTAATTTTCAGTTTCTCAGCTAACCCTTAATGATGTCAAAAATGTTTTGTTCCAGTAAGACACCTATTCTGCTGCTTCTCTCATCCATTTTAGCATTTTCAGCTGATCACTCCAGGAAAAGGCAACACTGTGTCTCATGTACCATGTTCAATTTAAATCTAATTTTTCCATTGCAACCATGAGCATAAGTCCTATCTTTTCAGTTGTGGAAGACTTTAGTAGCTCAGCCCTGAAGGCAAGAAACTGAATAGTAAAACCAGTTAAAATGAGCCAGAAGAATAACAACCAGTATACATTTTAATGTATGTGTAGGGTTTTGGCTTTGTTTTTGTTTTGGGGTGGGTTTTTTTACAAAAAGGGATAAAGCTGTTTCTGGCACCCATTTTGTAAGACTGACTGAAAATGGGCTGTAAGCAGTTTGCAGCATTTCACGACAAATTCTAATTGACAGGCCAATTAAACAAGAAATACCCTCAACAAAGCAGATTCTGTGAGCCCAAACATCTTATCAAGGTGACAGGCCACCTAATTATCTTCAAATGGAATTAGGAGCTTGCTCCCTGATTCTTTTCCAGTAATATGGCCATCCCAATTATCCATATCCTGTTTCATTCATTTTGGCTGTAAACACCTTTCCAATATAATAGATCCCTTCCTAATCAGTGTACTACAGATGAGATTTGACAAAGCCCTGGTACCCGTGCAGTCATTCTAAGTTGGCATGACCCTCCTTGGTGTTTTCTCTACTACAACACAACCGAGAATTACATTGACCAGCCAAATGACTATAATTTCTGAGAACTAATAAAAAATAATCCTGTAAAAATGGCATTCCCAGGCATGCCAAAGAGCTATTATAATCTGCCACAGAGCAATAGCGAGTCTACAAGGTGGAGATCGTGTAAACTCTGAGATACCTGTCATTTGCCAGTTTAACCCAACCAGTAGATTCCTTGCATAATATCAGTCTCAGCAAGATATTTTTTTAAGGATCTTTTAGTTACTTGTTCTATATGTGTTACATTCAGGAAAAGGAAACTAAGCTGGACTTTGATAGCTCAGCTCAGCTGAAACAACCCCTGGTAAGTGTTTTTGACCCTGCAGCAAGAAACAATTAAACAACACATACAGAGTATATTAAAGTCTTGACTCTCCAAGTTGCTGACATATATGGCGGTGATGACAATCTAGGCACAGGAAAATCAAATCTTGTACATAATACCTACCCGTTCAAGGCTCTGTGACAATCTTCTACCAAGCATAAGCGACTTCCCCAGAAAAATAACCATTTGTCTGTTAATTATATTACCTGGCCTAGTATTATTCCAAATATTGGATAAAAGAAATATTAATGTTTTTTAAATTGCAATACTTGGCTTACAGCTGGATGTGTAGTTTCCTCATGTATGTGCACCTAATAAACCCTATATCCTTAAGTAAAGTGGAAGGACAAGTATCCTTGAACCTCTCCAGGCTTGTGCTGCTAAATTGCTTAGCAAAAGGTGAAACTAACTAGTTAGAATTTTGCAAATAGGAAAAATTGTCAAAATCATATCAGTGAAAACATGCAAGGGAGGAGTCAGTTAAGTAGTTCTCAAAATACTGATCCATAGCCAGGAAAACCACCCACACATGACTCTTGGAACAGTGGGAATCCAGAGTCTCTCCAGGCACTGCTCCGTAATTTACCCGTTGTTAAGTAGAACAGGACTAAATTTGGTACTTCCAGTACTCAGTGAGCTCTTCTTTATCTCATTTCCAGGGAGAGGGGTGGCAGGGATGTGAAATTTGGTTTGGACTGTTTTCTTAAGCAGATAAATATAAGTTCTGGGCAAATTCACTAAAAAACCATACAAACAATAGCTTACTTTTGCTAAAGCTGATCACAATTATGAATCAAAAACAAACCATCCAGGCAGGTGAGAGCATCACATGTTGGAGTTTTGTATCAGACTCCCTAAACATAAATAATCTCCAAACAGTAGTTGCTGGGAAGCTCCTTGAAGCTTCACAGTTATCCTCATTATGCTACAGGTTAAGTAGGTTACATGTTCAAAGGTAACCTACCAGCAGACATCTTGATTAGATATTTCCTGGCTGACATCACCCACACTTTTCACTTCTGGATAATTAATTCTATGCAGCACATGTATTGTTGCAGTCACATAAAAGCTTTCATTATGGTCCTGACACCGTTGTTAAGATTGTACCAAATTTTGCATGAAAGGAGGGATTCCATCTCTTTGTATTTTTAGCAATAATACACATTTGTTACTCAAAGACCAAGAGCTTTATTTTTGGAAGAGAATGGTATTTTCAAGCAAGGATGCTCAGAGAAGTAAGATACTGTTTGGTGGAAACACTAATGTAATTTCAAGACTATGTCAGGCATTAATTTATGTCAGGAATTATTTTACAGTTGTATGCAATTTTCTAACTATTTGCTGATATAATGTTTATATGCTGTGGGTATGTTGATTAGAACGTGTTGTACAAAAGTGAAAACATACAGTAGTCCATGCTTATTCTTCTCTTCCATGTCTTATTGGCTGGCAACAATCATGGAGACATGAGAACAGTACTACTGATTTAAAAGCATCTCCCCTTCTTGCTCTTAAATATCTTTCCTTGCTATGAAACAGTAACACTGGTTTTGACACCAGTGCAGGCTGCAAGTGTTCTCCTTGGAAGCACAGCTTATAAATGGCTCCAACTTTCCTAGTAGTGCCCTCAGTTTGCATTTATGACTTCCCAGTATATCCAGTTCGCCTCTTGCTCTTGTAGTCACTGAAGCAACTTAGTCAGTAAAGAACAGTGTTACAGAAGTGCTTTTCACTATGACAATTTCTTTCCTGGCCTATTGTATTTTTTCCCATACTCTTTCTTTTTTCCCTTATCCTTGCAATCAGGAATATATTCAGCACAGCTTAGGAGACAGGTACAACATAAATATCAAAGGTGCTGTACACCAAAGTAGGCCCAGAAGACTTTGTCACTAGCATGACAGATATCTTGCAGCCAGCTGGGTGGCCAAGGAAATATTAAATCTGATCCATGCAAAGCAGATGGCCTGGGGTGACTCAGAGGTGAGTGTGGGATCCAACTGACTAAATCTTCATGGCATCCCAGAAGACTACTCTTTTCCTTAGTCTTCACTCATCAACATTTGTAGTTCTTCATGGCTGCATCAATGGACTGTCTATTTTTTTCCACTCCTTCTTTCCCTCCACCACTCTGAAGTCAAAAGATTATTTTTTTTTGCTAGTGGGGGGAATTCCTTTGTCCTCTCTGCTTTCTAGGGCTACTTTGTCCCTTTCAGCATGTTCAGGGTCCTTAGTGTCCAGAGCCACAGGATGCTCAGTAACCTGAATAACACTACAAGTGTTGCAGTGGGTGTTCATGCTGAGCTTGATACAAAGTTACACTGGTACTAGCAAAGTAATAAAGAATATTTCCCATTTCTAAAAGTCATTGATTATACCTGATTCAAAATTTGAATTATGACCAGGAAGAACATACAGAAGTGTCTCTACTTATTTTCCCCAATACAGAAAATGTTCACATATTCACAGTTAAGCTGCTCATAGATGTTCAGATATTCAAAGTGTTCATATGGTACAGTGTTCAATGTCCAATACAGTATTAGTTCCAATGTTCAGAATTAGGCTCATAAACCTGCAGTGCATGCTCATCTGTAGGAATTTTCCTTCATTAAAATATCCTCTTTCATCAACTACAGTAATGTTATTGTCCTTCCACAGAAAGCTTTGCCCAAGGTGCTGTTACTCTTTAGCACCTGCTATATCCCTAAGAATTGTTTAAAGGTAAACTGTTACCAAATCTAATGCAACAAACTTCTATTATTGAAACTCATTTCATTAAGGAAACATAAACAAAAGTTGTTTCATTTTTTCTGTGGGAATCAAATCAAGGCCAGAGATCCATTCACTGCACTGGGTAGCAAAAACAATCAATCTCAGAAAGCCAACAGCCTAAAGCACTCCATTTGGAAAGATTTCTTCGATTTCAAGAAACACCTTTAGAAAGAAATAGCTATGGTACTGCTCTTACTCATAAACATCTGAATTGCTTTTTAAAAAAAAAGAACTCAACATCTCTGGGAAGTAAGACTTGGGAAGACAAAGTGGAATGGATATCTCTCCGTGGAGATCTTGTAGGCTCACATTTCACAGCCCTGTCTGTCTCCATTAGTTCCAGTTGCTAGAGCATTTAAATGGGCTTCCCATTAAGTGTTACATTTAGCTCCCTCCCCCACACCTTTTGTGCCACTCTGCTCCTCAGAGAAGAAATTGGCCCCAAACAAATATGACTTGCATGCAAGATTTTGTTTTGATATAGCCACATACAAGATTTTTTCCATACTACAATGAGAAGACAAGTAGTGAAGATCTCCCAAATTAGTGCCATCCATAAGCTAAACACACAAAGATGTCAATAGAACTTCATCTGGGGAATTAATATGAGAGCTTTTTGGAAATAGGAACAGCTGTAGATGTGAAATAACATGCATTAGACTTACTTATTATTTCTTTAAATTAAAGCATAAGTAACTTTTTTTTTTTTATTTGGTAAAATACATTTTAGACATTTAAAATGTTTTGCACCATTTAAATGAAGGCACGAAGTTGCACATTCCCTGGCCCTGTACCCTAAAATCTTCATTACTGGAAGCATTTAACTAAGTGTTTATGTTCCTACCTATTCAAGAATACCCTTTCTTAAGTGCATGCCACATATAGATATATACCTGTTCATTTAGTGCAGAAGCAATTAGCTGTCATCACTTCCTGTGACCTAAAGAAAAGATAGGCTTCAGTTTGGCTAACACAAGAGAGCTGGCCAAACTGTTGAGGGAAGCCAGGTTGGCACAGTCTGGCAGGGAATAAACCACTAGGTCTCAGCATTTCTCTGGGAGTCTTTCCCCTATAAATCCTGGGTGTAAGCTAGGCCAGCCTTGGCAGCAGTCAGAAGTTGCTGCCTCTCTGGGCTGCAGCCCAGCAGGGAAAATGAGTTGGTGGTCTCAAACCAGGTGGTTGTGCATGGCAAAAATCCCCAGCACTAATTGATACTCTTGATGGAAGAAGTCAAGGAAGAAAGAACCAGGACAAAATTAAGCAGGAAAACATCTCGTCTGGTGCAGAACCTCACTCTCCTCTAAATGGAAGGGGGAGGCATAAAGGGAAAAGTTTCTGGAGCAAGTCATATAAATGAGTCAGCATGGTAGGAATCAGTGATAGTGTCCAGGCTCTATTTTTTTAGACACACAGTGCCCAAAGAAAACCCAAGACACTTTTCTAGACAAAGTCAAATTTTGCACAAAGACAGAAGCAGAACACAGCACACCATACAGGCAGTCTGGAGATATCAAACATTCCCTAAATAAATCTGAGACACAGCTGCAAAAAAAAACCCTGGTCCTGTGGTCCTGTGGGACAAATGGGGAGCTAGTGACTTGATAACTTACCCCTATATCACCTACCAAATTTTCATCACAAATCAAAACAAAGGTTCAGGACTACTAACTTTCACCCCCACTGAAATCTTGTCACTGAATCCTTAAGTACAGGCAAAGTCTAACTCAGTCATATTTTTCATTAATTCACCAGATGGCAAAGGTATGGAAAGAAGCAGCAGCGAATTTCCCTTCTCTACCATTGAGGGAGAAGGGAAACTGATTTCTTTGATCAGTTTTTGGTCAAAGAAACAAAATGTTTATGGCTGATTGTGTGGGGACAGTCAAAAAATGGAAAACACTAGCTATTAGATAACCCTCCAGCTCCTCTCATCTAGCTGAAGCATGTGTCACCACATCATCTCATGCACATTCCCAGCCACCACTAATTAATTACTTGCAGACCTGCCCCCTTTCCCTAAAAATGACAGATGCCGGTGGTCTAGCAGGGTCTGCCCAGATGCATCTCCCTGCTGTCCCAGCCTCTGCCTGGCCATCCCTGCAGGAGGCTGGCCAGCATGGTGAGTTAAGCTTAAGATTCTCAGGATTCCCCACAACATAACAGCAATGCTTTGGAGAGTTTCTGCAGCTTGTTATGGGGGATGCCGTGCATGGTTACGAGAGGGTATATTTTCATTTAGTCTGAATGCTTGGCACCCTCAGACCGTAAACAGAAGCCTAGGTAGAAATAGATGGAATTATTTACTTACACTTCCAGTGATGAAAATGATTAGTCAATTAACTTTACTAATATACAGTATCTTGTGAGAAGCTAAGATGTCAACAAGCAAAGCTAGCCTCCAGGTCATGTCAAAAAGAACAAGCCCTCTGGCATTTACACTGATTTATGGTAAACTATGACAAGTATGTAAATTATGAGAGTTCCCTTTTATGTTTACATTTGTGCATTTTTCTTTGGCTATTTCTGATGATAGGCAGATTAGTGCAGCTACTTATAATTTGATCTCATTGACAGGAAAGCATTCAGCCTGGAGAGTCGTCCTGCAGCCTCCACTTCCTGTACTACAACAGGCTGAGGGCACTGTGTTGGTAAATATCTTCAAGGGGAAAATAGCAGCTAAAATTAGCCACGATGACATTACAAGGATCACTGAAAAAAAAAAAGAAGCCCAGATAAAAAAGGTTTATAACATGAGACAAGTTCAATTAGTTATTCAGTTCATTTAAGCAGTCCAGCTGGACAATTATAGACAGCTACCAATTCCATTACATAACCATGAAGCAATGTCTTCATGAACTTCTATTTGTGCATCACTGTATCCATCCAGGATATCTAAGTCTCTTTTCCATTCACTTGTACAGGACAGCTCCTGGGCTATAGTCCTGCATGTGTTATGCACATCACATAAAATTTCTGGGCGTCTCAAGCCATGTAGGTGCTTCAGGATTTCTCCAACTGAACAATCAGCTCAGCAAACAAGCCAGAACATGAGGAGCATCGTGCCTACACTTGTCCATATGACCACAGAACCTAAAACTGCCTGCATCTTTCTGGCCATTTCTGTGATCTGGACATCTTGTTTGCTCTAGCACCAGCAGTTGTGGCCTAGCATCAGCAGCATGCAGATTACTTGGATCTAGTGCCAGACTGAACTTCTCTCACAGACCTGTAAAACAGTTAGAAGGGGCTTCAAAGAACAGCCTACCTTAGCATAGGCAAAGCAGTCAGCTGCAATTATTTCTGTTGGATGTTACCTACAAAGCTATCCAGTCCCTGGCATCCCCAGATATCAGCTGTGAACAAAACTGCACATCTCAGCACCCCCAAAGCTTGAATTCAGATCTAAACTTTGAGCAGGTCCACAAGTGTAAAGATGGTGAATCCTGAGCGTTAACCAGATACAGTCACAATTTCTTCAGGGAATAGGATAATTTCCACAAGACCTTTCAGATGGGTGAAGGGGAAGAGACAGGGCAACATCATCAGTCTTTGCCTTCTTATAGAGCTGTCACACACTCCAGCTGGTGACATCCTCTCTGCCACTAACTTCATAGGAGGTACAGCACTTCTGCTGTGCCCCTGCAGGATGCTTAAAAGTCTGTGGGTCTGGGAGAAAACCTGAAAACTACAGAACACAAAGCTGTTTTCTTCAGCACTTTTGTTTGCTTGTTTGTTTTTTGTGGATGTCTGTGTAAAAAATTGGAAAGCTTTGGAAAAATTTAAAGGAAACATTTTTCACATGGAAAAGATAATTTCTCTTGGAAGAAACAATGAGATAATCTCTACTGTCTTTTTCTT
Organism: Acanthisitta chloris; assembly: GCF_000695815.1. Lineage (NCBI taxonomy): Eukaryota > Metazoa > Chordata > Aves > Passeriformes > Acanthisittidae > Acanthisitta > Acanthisitta chloris. Next base: position 10,601 of record NW_008686951.1, on the reverse strand, counting down.
AAAAGATGTAGCTTCTGAACATCAAGCAATCCGTGTTCTCTCTATAAAAATTAAGCCTTTTAAGTGATGTTACTCCATTGGAAAACTTGCAGCTTTGAGTTACTAATATTCCTCTATCCCTTAGGTCAAATGGCTTAATATTGTGCAGTGTTAGCAATATAATAATATCTCCACATACATGTCCATGAAGTAAAGCTGAGTATTAACTGTTAGATCAATTTTCATTATTCAAACCCAAAGAATACATATACAAACACAAAGTTCTTAGGAAGAGGTGATGTAGTAAGACAAGTACATAAAAGAGATTACTTTTCTTGCAAAGTTTTAATCTTTTGTACTCTTAAACCATTCAGGATTAAACACTAGTACTTCCACTATTTCCGGTAGAAACATAGACTTGTTTTTCTAACTAAACATTACAATTCACATTCTCAAAGTTAAGAAAATTTTCTTTTGGTTAAAAGCAATTAGCCCACATTGACATTTCAAACTTTGGTTATTATAAAATAAACAGTTACAAGAAAACTTGAAAAACCTTGTTACTTCCTGGGGCTTCAAAACTTCCAGAAACTTTACAGCTCCAACTCTAACTAGATGCCAGGATAAATTATCCAAGGCATGAAAAAACTACATCAAATATACTGCTGAACAAATAAGTTGTTTCGAGCTCTTGGTTTAACCATGTCAAGGTTCAGTTGGTCACATAATGTTAGAATATGCTGGATACAAGAGAGAGATATGTCCTATTTCATTAAGCAGAGGCTATCTCAGAAGTTGAAATTAAAGAGGAATCAAAGATTTTTCCTACTCTGGAAGAAAACCAGCCATCGTCAGGATAATATAATATAATTTAGATAATCTCCCTCCTTTCCTTGCCCAGGGAGGTGGTGGATTCACCATTCCTGGAGGTTTTCAAGATGAGACTGGATGTGGCACTTAATGCCATGGTCTAGTAATGATGGTAGGGTTGGACTTGGTGGTCTTTGAGGTCTCTTCCAACCCGTTTGATTCTATGATTCTATGAAAGAAAACAGACTTAAGTCACTGATTCCAAGAACTACTAGGCCTTATCTGCTGTCAGGAATATCTACACAGTCACTTGGAGGCATGTCTCTGCAGGTCCCTGTGTTCCTGACCAAATTGCTAGTACCAGAAATAATGTGAAATAAAAAAGCGAGCTCATCATATGAGCTCATTTATCCCACTGGATCCTGAGAACAGTACCATGGAATGCAAGTAAAGGCTGGGGATATACCCATCATTTGGTACAGTCACAGTAATATCAAACACCCAGATCCCAGCCACTCCATGGATAAGTCATGTACAATATGTTATGGGGTTAAAATCTTCAAGAGTCAGTAAGGTATATCTGTCTTAATATTAGTCTGGAGGAAGCTTAATGGTAGAGACTGCAGGACACAGTCTTTGGATATGGGAAGAGTCTCAGCAATAACAGGAGTGAGATCTCCCACAGGAACCAGCCTGTGTAACCTCCCTTGGTAACTACCAACCATCACTAAATGAAATAGTCTCTGCTCTGAGTACACAGCTCATTTCATAGACACTTGGCCATGCTGCAGTGTGTACATGTGCTCGCATGCTACTTTTAAGGTATCAAAACAAAACCCTTCCACTGTGCGTATCATTCTGGAGGAAAAGATGAGAGAATAGATGTGGGACAAGTGTTAATTGCATGTCATGTGGCAATACTGTAAGATCCTCAGACAGTCTAATGATGAACGTAGTAACTGAATATATGGGGAGTATAAATGATTTTTAGCATAATATTGAGATCACACCAATGGTTATTTATTTAAAGTAGCAAAGTATGGCATGAAATCTTACGTTTTATGGATCCAGCTCTGCAAAATATCTTATCTTTAAGCACAGGCTTCCGCCCTGAGGAACTGCTTGCTGAACGAAAGCCTGGCATGACTAGTGCCAGAAATGAGAGTTTCAGAAGCATAAGATACATACTCCTATAAAACTGGAACTTTGCAGGACAGCAACAGGCACCTCTCCTCTTACACGGGCAGCTGCTCCAGAAATGCTCACTTGTTTACTGCCGGCAGCGCACACACAAGCAGCGCACGCCTCTGCTTCTGCGCGGCGTGTAACGAGGGGGTGCGTGCCTGCCCAATCCTCCTGTCAGCAGATCTTCTCGGTTTTCACTTCTTCTTTGCTACTTTGCAAAGTCTCAGCTATTTTTTCCCAAGCCGTAACACGCGGGCTCTTAGAGATTATTGCCATTCTCCCCCTGCCTGTCATACACCTTGTTTCCAAGTATGGTCACTATGAGGGGACTGTCGCTTGGAGCCTTTGTGGAAAATTAATGGCAGACAGGAAAGGGCAAAAAAGACAGGACAGATGGCTCTGTCACCACCACCAGCCTGATGCTATGAGAGTGCTTCAGTGCCTTTGCAAATGCCACTCTGTTCCACAGACTTACTCTGAAGTTGATCCAATCACACCCTTGGCAGCTGTCTTTCTTCTTTTTTATAAGATTTTTCCTTGTCCTTTGACTTCCCAGGCTCATCCACGTGGCGTATGCAAAAGGTCAGTTTTTAAATTAGTGACTGGGTGCTGATGGTCTGAAATACTGTTTAACTATAAGTGTATTGGCATCTTGCTAGAAGTGGTGTTGAATAGTGTTGTTAATAGGGCTTGTTTACTTGTTGGTTAAAATCCAAATCGGGTCAGCTGAGACTTGAAGAGGCAATGAGTAAACTTCTAATTCAAGCAGGCGAACAGAGTGATGTCACCTCACTTTATCCTTTAAATGGCATTCTGTCTAGTTTCACTTTCACAGTGAAACACACACCCGTAGTATATTGGGTGCACATTGGAAGCACAAAGAGATGCGTCTCCTTATTCGAGCGGTGCCAGACAAACTGTGGTTCAGTTTATGTGCATACTTAAGTAAAGATATGATTAGGATTTTAAAACATGATGAACTTCAACAGGGTCAATAAACTGTGATGAGGCGCCAGGCCATACAGTCAGAGTCTGCAGAGAGAAAGCTAATATCTCTGTAGAAGCAGGGCAATAATCTCTAGTTATGCAGTTTCAACCTGTACAATTGTAATTATAGGAGAAGTTCTACATTGCACACATCCCAAGACAGTTTGCTGCTATGAAAGAACAATTCATGTGCTTGCAAAGCCTGGGATATTTGCAAAATTTTGTTGATTAGGAGAACATTTCCAGGTTTGGGCAAATTTCTAAAAAAATTGAGACTTACTCTGATGACCAGAAGAGCTAGTGCTATGATGTGATTTGGGGTGGAATCATTTGTCTAAATGAGAAAATGTGTCACTGTCCCAAATCTACAGACAGTATTTAACTGTGGCCACTTGATGTGAAGAAATATCCAAGATCTTGCTTACTGTGGGAACATTAATGGGAATTCTGAGACAGAAGTAGACAGACCAAGGGACTCTTGCCATTCCTTTATCTCTGAAGGTACAGGCTGCTTCCCTACTACCAGGTCTGGCCCCTGCTTGATGTCAGCTTTTCCCATGATGGCTTTGCATTGCACACCAACACTACTGAGCACTGGAAAGTTCTCTGCTGAAAACCCAGTTACAGATTGCTTTCTGGAAAACAGCTGGCACCCAACTTCTCCCTCAGAAAGAGCTTTCTCTATTGCTGTGAATCGTGGGGGCTGTTTTTGTCATCACATCACTATATCATGGTCTATGATGTCATTCCTTCTTGAGAAGCCTGCTCTTTCACCTGCTCAAACAGGAGAATTTTGTTTGCCTAATCAGACTCTTCTTCAAGCCTGATTCAATGAAAAATTGCTATGTTGAAGTTTTACTATAAAATGAAGATCCAATTTGGGAAAAAAGACCCCTCATTCTGTACTGATGGGTTAAAACTATGCCTGAATATAAAATGTTAAAAGAATTTACATGATCTGCCTTGAAAATGGACCTGAAATAACTGAGCTTGCTATGTGGTAGTGCCGAAGGTGCTGGCACCAAGCTTGTGACATTAATCCACATATCAAAGAAGACCACTTTGTCGTAATCTGCAACAGGGGTAAACTCTGGATTTGTAAAAAAACAGAAGCTCAGCAAGGTATGTAGCAGTAGGATTTCAGGAATATTAAGGACAAGGCATTCTTCCTGTCATAAAGCAGTCATTAATTAGTTTTCTAGATTCACCTGAATCATCCAATATTCCTTCTGTTTCTTTGAGCAAGAAGAAGCTGTAGCTGAGTTACCCTGTTTCCATCAGGCCTCACTTCTGCTTTGTGTTCAGACAGATTAGAATGGGAGTGAATTTTATCATTTGCATTTACAAAGCAAGACAGTGTGCAGTGACAACGTCACTTATGAAGTCAAACAGGGAAAGGTGGAACTCATTGTATGCCAACATGTCTGATTAACAAAATTGTGGTCCTACCTTGTCTGGGCTTCACTGATATGTCAGTACTCAATGCCACAAACAATAAACACGTTGCTCAGCTGCAAAGCCTACTGTAGGCATCACTATTGAATCTGTTGCAACCAAAACAAGGTACCTGAGTCATCCACTTCCAGGTCTGGAAATATCTGTTTGTTTGTTCTGCATCCTGTCCTAACTTTAATCAGAGCCTGAAACCGAAAAGGATTGCTGAGAAGGGTGTAAAAGCATACCTGCTGTCTAATATTCCCTCTTGGTAGTGGACATGCTGTGTATGAGAGTGCCATGCTGCAGTCCTTCATGTAGGAAATTTGAATTAAAACATAGGTGTAATTTCATGTCTTGTATTAATGAAGCAGGCAGCTTCCACGCTCACTAAATACACTGAGGCTCATCATCTTTGCCTTTTCCAGGATGGATCAGAAATATCTGCCTTCCTTTAGTGGTACATTTGTCTCAGGATCTCTGTTCCTCTCCCTTCTCATTTGTCTTGAAACTTTGCCTAACGTGTTTCCCTGCTTCCCCTCTTATCTGGTCAAGCATTCTGTCCTTTGTCCAGCTGGATGACTAGGATTTCTCAATCCTGGCCTAGTTTTGGTATTTCTACTTGTTGTCCTTGCAGAATATAAATAATAATGTGTTGTCAATAGAAGACAAGCACAGGACTCTGTTTTTGCAGATGGAAGCTTTTGTTCATGTTTCCACCTGCTAGATATCACTTAGACATATCAAAATGCATCAGATAATTTCCTACTATTACATTTCCTTGTCAACAAATGCTATAATCCCCACAGGAAAGTTATGTCATGATGAATGGGAGGGAAGAGTCCCCTGTAATCTCTTCGGGAGGCCAGACACTGCCATTCCTTAGCTTCTCTTTCACTTCTCAGAAGCACAGCCTCCTTGGCCGTGTTCAATTCTTATCCTGTGTTCCCTCTTTATATGGCAATAATTATATATCACCACCATGAGGTCTCACTTGGGATGGTTGCAGAGGAGTTTAGGAATATCAGGTTCTTAGGCAATCCACAAAGCCTAACATGAGGTTACTTTTTCCAGGCTGCAAGCCTGAGTCAGGTGCTTTATGCAGGGTAACCAAATAACATCTGCCAAATTAAAGCACGTGTTTGAAAAACAAAGGTGTCATTAGAGTAAGCCCCGAGTTATTTGCTCAAAATTGGACTGCAGTTCCTCCTTTTGGCAGCAAGCCTTGCTACTCTGAAGAGCCTACACAAGTCCTAATGAAAGAGCAGGGTAAATAAAATACTTGTGATTTTAGTGATTCATTTACCAGACAGAAGATGAGACTATATCCCAGGGTTGAATTTTGGTGACAATTCCTCAGTGCTGATGTGTGGATGATAAGTTCAGGATCAAGACTGTCTGCTTTAGGAACAGACAAACTCGTTGCAACTGGGGAGATGAAGCCTCCCTAGTTTGAAGGGACAGCTGGGTAGAAAGGATGTGCTCCCTGAGCTGCAGGCTAGAAAGGTGAGTGCCGCCTGGAGGTATAGCCACAGTGGACCAAGAAGAGCTCCAGAAACAGATAGGGGAAGACACATTGCCTCTCCCTATCAGGCTTGTCTCCTGTTTTCTCCTATTTCCCACTCCACTCGATCTTCTGGACAAGCAATCCAAGAGCTGCCGGTGTTGCAGTCAGAGAAAAGAAGGTAGAGTTTAGCAAATTAATAAAGTGTCTACATCTTTAGTACTCCAAGACTTACAAGCAATACTGATGAGCTACAGCCAGCTGCAGATCATTAGGAGAAAGAGATTGCGCCATCTCTTTTTTTTCTGCTAACAAAGTCTGTATTGATAAGCAGAGACCTTTCACAGAATGCATGAGAAGTGACGTGCAGGCAAGGCGAGTCACGTCACAGCAATAGTGTACCCATTTCAGTGCCTACCTGACAAACAACTGCCCTGTACTCATTGTAGTCTGAGGAATGCAGAAAGACAAGTGTTACCCAACATACTACCTCCCAAACATCTCATCAGATACAATGTGTTGCAGCAAAGGGCTGTAAATAAGAAAGTCATGCACAATGACTCAGAAGCCTTATTCAGGGCTCCTCAGAGAGGAGAGGGGAAGAATGGGGCTGCTGCATTGGGCTCCAGAGAAAGTGTTAGAAGTCAGGACTATATGAACGTGACATGCACATGGCCTTAGTAATAGAGGGTGCTTGGAATAGATAGGATGCCTAGGAGGACACAAGCAAGGTGTTGGGTAACAAGTTATTAAATGTCAAGTGAATGAAAGTGTCTTCTACACCAGGTCAGGTGAGTGCTGATTAATTCTGCCTGTGTCAGCAAAATAGGTAAGAACTTACAGTTGCTCTTGAAAACCAGTTACATGAAGTTGAACAAGTTGACATATTCAGAGCAAGAGACATGGTTTGCATGATATGATGATTATAATGCCTTTCTGAGGCACATTTAGTCCTTATAAGAAACAAGGAAAACTGCCCAAACCATCCCTGCCCGTGGCAGAGTGGGGGGGCTGGGGTAGGGATGTTGGAACCAGTTAACCTTTAAGATCCCTTCCAAACCAAGTCATTGCCTTCTATAATTCTAAAACCATGGAGACTACTACTGAACTTGTAGAACAGGAAATAAATACAGCCAGAGTATTTTACTTGAATGGCTTCTATAGCAGAGGAAAATGAATTGAAAGGCAAAGCTTATTTAAAATGTGGCACATGTAGGTATATAGGCATGTGTAGGTAGTCTAAGGAAAAATGAGTGATGAAACAAATTCTACCCTACGAGAAAACAAAGCTAAGGACATGATTACCTCTAGGCTAGCCTACCTGCCCACCAGAATCTGGGACGTATTGTTTCTTCAGGTGGATTGGGACTAAATGATATCTAAGGTCCATTCCAAACCCTAAAATTCTATGATCCTGTAATTAATTAATTAATCCTTACATGCTTTCTAGTATCAAAGACGCATTGTTCTAACATTCCTTCAAGAAACCTGTATTACCCTGGTAAGCTCATGGATAACCAACACCTCTCACTGTACAGCTGGTTCCTGCTTTCCAAAAGAAATGTTCTGGAGGGGAAGGCTGCTGAACGCATTTTGATTAGACTTGATTCTCTTCCAGGTTTTTTACAACCTTTATAATTATATGATTCTATGATTTTCTTCATCTGTTTGGAAATACTTTTTATCTATCTGTCTGAATTTGTTTTTTGGAAGAGCTCAAGAACCAGAAAAGTGACATTAAGGATTCAGGGCTAGAGAGAGGTAAAAGTACCAGAAAGGTTCACCAACAATTCTGAACATGAAGAAGCAACTCTTCTATTCAGCCTGAACTTGTCACCTCTTGGGAACAGTTCCTCAACAAGTGGACAAGATGAAGAATTGATTAAGGAGCTCCACTCTGCACAAGATTTAGGCAGGAATTGAACTGTGATAATAATTCACAGAAGATTGCAGATGCTGTATTAAACTTGCTTTTCTTTCCTCCATTTCACCAGCTCCTTTTGTTAGGAAGGATGCAGGGAAAGGTAGTTTGCAGGAAGAAATTTAGAGAATGAGCACATTTTTTGAATATTGTCTACATGATGAGTATAATACACTGTTCTGTCAAACCAATGGAAATAATTCTTCCATATTTCCAAGAGCCCTGGGAGTTCAGTGTCACTTAGCCATGATCAGCTTTTAGTATTTGATCTGGCTCTTAAAACATTGGCAGTTGCAATTAGTCAATATATGTATCCAGAAAAACAAGCATCAATAATGTCAGCCAAAAGAGATATGTGAGTAGCTTCTGTATATAGATGACATTTGTTACTACTGTGGAGACTGAGACGAATAGCTGTGTGTGACCAGGCTCAGACCACAGGCTCTTCATGTCTGCATAAGAGCGTCTTAATGACAGTTTGACCATCTGCAGTGATACCCATTTTAAAATTTTTTCAGAAAGCCACAATTGGTGTGTGGCTTAACTCACCAATCAGGGTCAGTCTACATTAAACTCTCACTATAGGAAGTGCAAAAGGAAGCAATAAGCAGCTCAGAGGTGTTAGGAAATAGCAGCTGGGCCAACACTGCTCATGTCAACTGGTAATAGCAAGCGGGAAAGATGAGACCCAAAAGTGACAAGAACACAATGTAATAATGAGTGTTTCAATGTACTCAACAATGAGTACATTAATACATATCCCATATCTTTTAAATAAAAATGTTACTGTTACAGACGGATTTGTACAAGCTTTTTGAAGCTCTAGATTCTGCTATTAAAACATTTCATACAACTTCACTGAAAGATATCAAGCAAAATATCACAGCACCAAGCCTGACAGAATTCAAGAGACATTTGGAAAATGTTCTCAGGTACATGGTGTGATTCTTTGAGATGTCCTGTGCAGGGCCAGGAGTTGGGCTAAATGATCTTCAAGGGTCCCTTCCAACTCTGTGTATTCTGTGACTCTGTGAGAATTCTTAATCTTAAGAGTTAACATATCACTAATGAGCATGTAAATATAACCATGAACCAGGTCTAACTTTGGCAGCTTCTCTAACCCTGCTCCACTTGGTCACAGTCCCCTTGCCAATTGGGCAGGTCACTTCTGCCTTGCCTGGAATTTTCTTGATCTTCTCTCGTGAGTGGCAGCTGCTGGCACCCTGTGAGCACAGGAATTTGCTGGCATATTGTAAGTCAGACACAGCAGATGCCAGAACACAGGAGAAAAGCCAGGTGAGACCACACTAACTGAGGGTGAAGACCACTGAAAAGAGAAAGAAAAGGGAGGAGGTTGTTCCACCAGACCTGAAGGTCTAATGTTTTCTTAATTAGTTTCTGTCCTAACAGTAACCAACCCAGGTGCCATTTTCTGCCTGGACCATACTGATGAACCTGACTCCAGTGGCAGGGTGTTAAAACATCTACACATGGCACTCATAACCAGTGATAAGTAAATTCAGGTGCCAACACTCACAGCCACTTCTCCGTGGTGACAAGTAGCAGAAGACAGGAATATCCCAGATAATCAAAAAGTCTAAATTACTTGCTTGTGGTTGTGGCTAGTGCTTTAGTCATCAGGTCCTCCACCTGCCTGGGCTTAGTGAGCATGAGCACCACATTGGGTGCAGACATGGAGCCAGCTGCACCTCATTGTGCCCTGAGCCCAAGATAGGGCTGGGAATGCTGTGCTGAGATGTCCGACGTGGATCCACCTTGGCATCCCCCTGTCCAAAGTGTAGCACACGTTATCACACCTGAGTTGGCACCTGGAGTTTCTTTGCCTCTGCAGCATCACTTATACTCACAAAGAGTAACTAGTCCACAAGTATCAGATGTGTTTCCTTTGAGTTCATAGCTTTTGTTAGACTGGAATAATTTCAAATACCAGACTGTTAATAGTGTCAGACATTTGCAAAAGCACAGCAGACATGTTTCTTACTGCTCTGTTGTTTAGCAAGTGTATTTCTTATTCATTTCAAGTATGCTGCTTTGTGCTGTAACTGAAGATCACTCAGAAATTTCTGTTAGAGCAACATATCTCAGGCTGTCTCCTTAGTAGAGTTCACTACAACAAATATCTTACTCCAGCTGGCATCACCTATCATGTCTTTCTCACGGTAAAACTTTAGTCCTTAACATACACATTTTGAAGCAGTTTGGGGGCTAGTTCCCTTAGAATTTAGTTATTCTCTATGCAGTCAGAGAAATGTGATGGGACATTTCCTGTTCTCCATGTCCCTCTATTCCAAAGAGTTCTCTGGGCGTCTTTGCTGTGTGAGGGGTGTCTGTGTCTGCAGAGGGATATTTTATGCTGCACCTGGTGCCCACGACAGATCCAGCCAGGTGTGTTCCTCCTCACCAGAACAACTGGCAGATACTGCTATTCAGCTCTCAGTTCATTGAAAGGATGAAAGACCTAAAATTTTACACACTTACAGTTTTTTCCTTAGGGTAAATACTTCAGCAGAGCCACAAAAATGATCTTGTAAATACTGGGATTTTGTCTGGCTAGAGAATCTCAGTTCTGCTTCCCACTGAGTCTTTCTGATGTTGCAGAGGAGGTCAGGACTTTTCAGGAGCCTGGAAGAAGGCAGTAGTGAGGACTACCTTGGGAAGTGTAGGGCTTGTAATTTAATAGATCCCCTTTACACTGAATATTGTGCAAATATTCATTAGGGAAAAGGAAATTAGTAAGAAAAAGGAGAGAGGAGAGGGAGA
>NW_008686950.1:0-721 GCF_000695815.1 Acanthisitta chloris | reverse complement strand
GGTGGTTGTGGCACAGGCTCAGGAGGTTATCTGGGGTGATGTGGATGCACCACCTGTTCTGGCAAAACCAGCATAGAGGCAGAATTTGGGGCCACAGCACCCATGTGTCCATCAGGTGCAGCTCTTCCTGACTCTGTCCCTAACAGCGCAGGGCAGCTCACTCTGCACTGCACTGCCAGGGAGGGCACAGTCCCTCTCACCTCAAGCTGGATGGTCTTGTTAATGTTGACAGTCTTCAGGGTCTTGAAATGCACTTTCACCTTCATCTCTGTGCCAGGTTCAATGATGCCCTTATCCTGTGAAGCCTGAAAGCCCTCGCCGAGGTCCTCCAGCCCCCTGAGCCGCCAGGCGACGGGCAGTGGGGTGGGGTTTTTCAGCACCAGGAACTTGCTGTCGCTCCTGCAGAGACAGGAAGACACTTGGCGTCGGTCGCTTGTCAGTCACACCAGTCTCGCCATTGAATGCGACCGGGAGCAGCTCTGTGAGAGCCTCTGACACCAGAGTGAAACATTTTCTCTTTGCCTGTGGGACAACTGACCTCTCCAGAAGCAGCCGGCCGAAATCCAGCTCCCTGGGGCTGACATCCAGCTCCACGTGCACCCCTTGGCAGCACACATCGAAGACCACTGGCTCTGGGCTATCCTTAACGCGGCAGGTGAGTCTGTCTGCCAGGAGGGCAGCGGAAGTGGGGCATGCCCAAATGCTCAGCTCCTGGACCCAC
>NW_008686949.1:1347-4659 GCF_000695815.1 Acanthisitta chloris | reverse complement strand
GATGGGATGGGGGTGTATGTGGTGCTGGCATCGGGAAGGTTGGGGGGATCCCGCGGGGTCACTGGGGAGTGGGGGGTGTTGTGGTGCTCGGGGTGGAGGGGAGGGAGAGATCCCGGCACGGGGTCTGGGGATCCCGAGGGTGAGCATCGTGTACTGCATCCCGGAATGAATCGCATCCTGAATCACATCCCGGACCAAACTGCAGCCCAAATCGCATCCCACACCGAATCGAGTCCCAAAACACATTCCCAGTCACATCCCAGACCAGACTGCAGCCCAAAATCTGCTCGGGGTGGAGGGGAGGGAGAGATCCCGGCACGGGGTCTGGGGATCCCGAGGGTGAGCATCGTGTACTGCATCCCGGAATGAATCGCATCCTGAATCACATCCCGGACCAAACTGCAGCCCAAATCGCATCCCACACCGAATCGAGTCCCAAAACACATTCCCAGTCACATCCCAGACCAGACTGCAGCCCAAAATCACATCCCACACTGAGTCCCATCCCAAAACACATTCCGAGTTGCATCCCGCACCAAATTGTGTCCCAAACCACATCACGCCCTGCATCCCAAACTGCTTCCCAAACTAGCATCCCAAACTGCCCAGTCACATCCCAGACCAAACTGCAACCCAAATCGCAGCCCACACCGAATCGAGTCCCAAAACACATTCCCAGTCACATCCCAGACCAAACTGCAGCCCAAAATTACATCCCACACCAAACTGAGTCCCAAAACACATTCCGAGTTGCATCCCGCACCAAATTGTGTCCCAAACCACATCACGCCCTGCATCCCAAACTGCTTCCCAAACTAGCATCCCAAACTGCATCATCCAACACCAAGCCACATCTCAAACTGGATCACTCACTGCATCCCAAACCATGTCCCAAACTGCCTCCCAAACCACATCCCACACCAAGCCACATCCCAAACTGGATCACTCCCTGCATCCCAAACTGCATGCTAAACTGCCTCCAAAGCTGCCCACCAAGCACTGCCTCCAAAGCTGCATCCCACACCAAGCTGCATCCCAAACTGCCTCCCAAACCATGTCCCAAACTGCATCCCACACCAAGCTACATCCCAAACTGGATTACTCCCTGCATCCCAAACTGTGTCCTACTCCACATCCCAAACTGCCTCCCAAACCACATTTCTCACAGCATCCCAAACTACCTCCCAAACTGCCTCCCAAATCACATCCCAAACTGCATCCTAAACCACATGCCAAACAGCAGAGCATGAAGCATCCTGGAGACAGAGTGAGCCTCCCATTCCACACTCCACACGGGATGGAGCATCTCTGGAAGGGATGGAGCATCCCACACCCACACCCATCCATCCTCCTCAACCTCAGCCTTCAGCCAAGCTCCAAGTGTTTCCCAGTCAACACTCACAGCCCTTTGCTCTTCCACCTGATTCCCTTTGGCTCCACACAACATCTCACAACACAGGGAAACTGAGGAAACTCTGGGAAATCCTCTTTCCAGGGAAGCTGATACCCCATCCCAGCTGTATCCACATGCCCTGGGACCTTTGGAGAATCAAGTGCTCCCACCCTGGGTGTCCAGGGCCTGTTCTGCTGGAGCAGAGAGGCAGGGAAGGGCTGTGGGCAGTGAATTATTTAATGTGGTGGTTGGAGATCCTGGCACAGCTCAGGCACTGTGAGCACTGCAGTATTCCAGAGGGCTTGGGAATCACACACAATAAATAGATGGTTTTATTTACTCAGACAGGGAGGAAATGGTGCTGTTAAACCCACCCCAGAGCCAGCCCACATCCCCTCCCAGGCTGCCACGAAAAGTGAGATGGGGATGAGAGTTGTGTCCGTGGAGCCTGAAATCCTGGAAATCCAAACCAGTTTCCCCCTGTGGTGTCTCTTCTTCACTCCTCTCCATCCCTAACCCCTGTAGCCCCCTGAAATGTGCTCAGAGCTCTCATCTCATCCCCCCCAGCAGATGCTCCCCCAGGAGCATCCTGACCTTCATCCCACTGCCTTTGGGTCAGCGCATTCCCCTCGCTCAGAGGTTTAGGTTTCACCTGGAATTGATTAAATCCTCAGGGCTGGGGGGAGGGCAGGGATAAGGTGACCTGGAAGGGATTTGGGTTGAGGTGGGTACTGGTTTGGGGAGACCCAGGGCAGGTGGGAGCTGGTTTATTCCTGTCTGGTCACTCCATGCCATGGGCAGGTGCCAATCCACACCTTAACACCTGCTCAAACCCTGGGAATTTCCATGATCCTGCAGCTGGGAGAGTTTGGGATGGAGCCAAGGAGTCTGAATCAACACGGCATCAACCCATCCATCAGAACCAGTGGAGGTTTTGGGAAGACATCCCAGGATTTGCTGGCTTTGCCCCTCACCTGCCTGGCTCTGGGATTCCCAGAGCCACTCGTGTCCCCTGCCCTGCTGAGACTTTCAGAAGAGGATCCTGGAGGCCAAGGGGGTGGAGAGGGGGAGGCCTCTCTGCTTGGAGCCTGCTGCCCTCTCGGGATTGCAGCTCAAGTTCCTGGCACGAACTGGAGGGCAGGATTTGCATCTACAGGATTTCCAGTAAGTTTGCAGGCCTGGAATGCAGCTGCAGGGCTGGAGGTTGGGGAGAGATGGGACAGCAGGATGGAGTCAACCAGGACCCCTCACCTGGGCACGGGGACCAGAGCAAAGCCCCAGCTTGGCTCCCTGGCTGGGGAGTGCTGGGGGGTCCTGGGGGTGACATCAGGGAGAGAAGGATGGATCTAGCTCTGGGGTGAGAGGTGCCAGGCGATGGGGACAGGCAGAGCTGGAGCTGCAGAGGGCTCAGGACTGGCATTGCAGCTTGGGGTGAGCGTTGGGATCAGCCAACAGTGGCATGGGGAGCAGGGAGGGCTGTGCAGCACCTGCTCCTGCTGGAGGTTTGGCCTCATCCCAGGACAATTAGCTCCTGGCATCGTTACTCACACACTGACAAACAAGCAGCTGGGACAGCTGGGACACCCTGGGCTCCCTCCCAGAGCTCTCCCTGGGAACCCTCCGGGCTGAGAGCTGCTCTGCCCCAAACCCAGGGTGAGCCCCAGCCCCTGGGAGGAACAGGGATGATGTTTTCACCCTGCTCTGCTGCAGGATGGGGCTGGGATTCGGCTCCTCCTCCCAGCTCCAATAGGCGAGGAAGGGAGAAAGAAAGGATGAGGACTCCAAGCTCTGCACCCCTGAGCTCTCCAGTGCTGCCTGGGACAGTTCACTCTGTCCAGTGTCCAGATCTGTCCCTGTGATGGAGAGTTGCACAGCAGGGAAGAGCCAGAGCTAATCCCCAAGGGAACACGTTTTGCCTG
>NW_008686949.1:0-1312 GCF_000695815.1 Acanthisitta chloris | reverse complement strand
GCTCACTGGGATTCTGGTCCCCACGGTGAGTGTGACCTTCTCCAGAGTGATTTTTTTCCTTGGAAGAAGAAGGCTGGAGGTTGTTAGCATCAGTGCCCAGTGCCTGGTGCTCACCCTCTCGGGGTTGTGCTGAGCTCATCACCCCGAGAAGAAATAGCAACTCAAACCACTCCTTGGGAGGAGGGAAGAGCTTCATCCTCCTCAGCCTTCATCCCCCTTGGGACCCTGGGGGTGTGGACAGCTCTGTCACCTCTGTCCAGCAGCACTGGTGTCCCTCCCTCAGCCTCTCAGGGAACGTGTGTTTCCTTTTCTGCATTGCCCCAGGACACCCAATTTGTCACTGGGCAGATCAAAGGAAGCCGCAAGTCCTTACAGGGAAGGACTCCTGTTAATGCCTCTCCCTGTGACAGGCAAATGATGTCAGAGCTCCCCAAAGTACCTCTCCTGTCCCAGTCTGCCTGGGCTCTCCTCTGGGAGGGCAGCCCAAAGCTGATCATCTCCACTATTAGCTAAATATTAACATGATCAGCTTCAGTATTGATGGTCCATTAGGTTTCCACACTTTGGGATGAGATCACACCTTGGCTGAGTGTCCAGACTGTACAGAGAGTGCCGAAATCAGCATCTCCCTCAGTCAGGGATGGAGGTTTTGCCTGGGGTGGGATGGACCAAGGAGCCAGGAAAAGGCTCCAGCTCCTCTCTGCTGCATCAGGAGGACATGGGACACTCAGGCTGCACTCCATGGAATTAATCCCTCTAGGACAGGGGTATGGAGCTTGCCTTGCTGTGGGAGGCACCCACAGCTCTCCCACCTCATCCCAGGTGGGATAACAACCAAGGAAGGGCCAAAGCTCACTCTGATATAACCAGGAATTCAGCCCAGCCACCCCCAACCCCTCTGGTCCCTCGGGATCAGCTAGAACACAACAGGGTTTATTTTCAGCCCCATTTCATTCACTTAATGCAACAGCTGGAAACTCCTTCCAGGAGCAGCAGCATCTCCCTCCTATTTTCTGTCTTATAAGCAATTTATTCCCATTCAAATTTCAGCTATTGGAAGCAAACTCCCCTGCTTTGGGTAAAGAGCTTTTCTTCAGCAGAGCTTGGCTGGCCACCTCTGCCTGGGGCTGATAAGGGCAGGCAGTGCCTGCACTGCCTTCCAGGTCTCTCTCCATCCCCAAAAGAGGATTGATTCCCAGCTCTGCTCCCTGGTGAAAGCCAAGAGGATGCTTTGCCAGAAGGAGGGAGCAGAGGTGACCCAACTCTCCTGGTTAAGTGGAGGGCAATGGGCAGCACCAGCCTGGCCACGGCC
>NW_008686948.1:0-1454 GCF_000695815.1 Acanthisitta chloris | reverse complement strand
TGGGCGCAGGCAGCACGTGGTTATTTGCATAGCGCTGCGTCCCAGCCAATGCGGGAGGCCCCGGAGCCCCCGCCCCGCGCAGGCTGTGCGCCCCTCCGCGCCCCTCCGCGCAGCGCTGCCAGCAATCCGCTCTAAGTGCATAAAGCATCGATTTAATTTTGTGCAGGTTTTGAATGTGTGATGATCTTACTAAGTGGTAAAAATCTGCCCCGATTGATATTGATGTATGAACATCAATTCAAAATACCATAAATTACTGCAGCCGACGCAAATTAAATTTCGTGTCCAAATTATAACTCACTCCCGGGCGTTTAGAGAATTATCAGGTAGATAAATACCCAGGGCCGCCTTAATTTCTTCCCTTTCTGATTTCCTGCAGACAACAACCGGGAGGTGATGAGGGGGATGGTGCCTGCTTATTTTAGGCCTCACGGTCTTGCCTAGCACTTTATCTTGAGTATTTGCCCCTTCCAGCCATCCCTGGGGGATTCCTACCTCCCAGATTACAGAAGCTCCGACAAATAGAGGAAAAATTGGTAGTTACATGGAAGCAGGATTGAGGTCTTGACACTTCCTGGGCTGTCTCTTGAAATGTAAGCAGAACTGCTAATTGCAAAGCTGACCTCTTCCAGCCTCCATCTTATTCATCCCATCTTCCTTCTCTTCGCTGTTCTCGTTTCCTTTGTCTGGCCCACTCTCTCTCTCCTCTCCATCACTGAATATTTATCTATTTGGCCGTTTCTCCGTTAGTTAGTCTTCCCTCCCTCCCCCCATCTACACTGACATTTGGAAGGGCAGTGAAAGGGAGCCGAAAAAAATAAATACAATTAAAAGAAAAAGTACATCCCTTCTGTAGCCTGCTGGGATTTAAGGTTAAATTTACTTCACGTTATTTGCGTATGTGTGTGTAAGAGAGGAAACAGGAGGGGAAAAAGAAGGAAAGAACCCGACTCGTTCAGGAAAAAATCATCTTCTTCGAACCGTTTATTGTTAGAACCGCGCCTGCCTGCCGGTCCCGCACGGGCTGCCCGCCGGTCGGGAGGGACGGCAACGACCAGAGAGAAACGCGGCTAAGACATGTTTCGGGAACGGGCGAGGCGGATGTAAGGGACCCCAAGGCTCCTTGGGATCTACTGCAGGAAGGGACAGCTTTGCCGAGGTGTTCCCTCTGAGCAACCTCGTCCCGAATGGCCCCTGCACGGTGGCTCCCCGAGAAGGTGTCATCGGGCCAAGCGACTGTGGGAGCTGACCCGTCCCTCCAAAGCTGTTCAATGTTTGCCTGCTACCTGACGGGTATTTTTTCGTAGCTGAACCTCTTTTCCTCCCCTCCTCTTATCCTTTCTCCCTCCCAATGTGAATCCCAGCTAAGCTGAAGCCTTGGGAAGCCAGAGAGAAATTCTCGCCAAATTAACTGTAAAGAAATCGATAGAGTAATCAGAGCGTTTTCCACATTA
>NW_008686947.1:0-214 GCF_000695815.1 Acanthisitta chloris | reverse complement strand
GAGTTTTGGGCTGCCCAGGACAACCTCTATGCTGTGCAGGGATGAGGTTTGCTCTGAGAGCTGCAGCTCCCTGTAGCAGTCACTGTTCCCATCTCCTACCTGGGGGCTCCTGCCCACCCCAGCCACTCTTCCAGGGGGACTCCCTGCTCCTGCTCCAGGACCCTTTGCCCATCTTCTCTCCATCTTCTCCAGGAGGGAAGCTCCAGGTTCTAAA
>NW_008686946.1:36904-37457 GCF_000695815.1 Acanthisitta chloris | reverse complement strand
TATATATATACACATTTATATTAACACCCATTTGCAGTATGTCCTAAACGAGCAGAGGCTCATCAGTGAGCACTATTGGTGCCACTCATTTCCCCTTTGAACTGCCTCTTGTGGGCTGGGGAGCAGCAGAGTTCAAACAATCCATACTCGGGCATCAGTCCAGGAGTACGTAAACCATTAACGAATTTAATAGCACCAAACAGATCAAAGCTTTCAAATTGCTTCATTAAAAGATGCCCCTGAGGCACTAGTCCATGATACCCCAGGACTCCAACATGGGGTGCAGAAACTTATGACTGCATTCTTCTGAAATCTTTCCAAGTGTTTAAAAAGGTATGAAATCCATGAAACCTCCAGTGTTTTCCTTGCCTGCACCCTGCGCACACAGCAGTTCTTCAGCTCCACCTGTTTCCATGCTGGAATAAAATAAAACGAAATAAAATATTTTATCTTTTTTAATCCTATGCCTTTCTCTATTTTTCTGCCTTTAAAGGAAGGACTCACGGCACATCTTTGGGGCAGCAGCTGAAAGCCATTGAATCAGAAACAAGCC
>NW_008686946.1:30174-36880 GCF_000695815.1 Acanthisitta chloris | reverse complement strand
GAACCGTCTGGAGGTTTCGGGTGTTCCCCTCGGACTGCAGCATTCTTGAATAGTGTCTTTGTAACGTAGCCAACAGGGAACACAACAGAGGCAGCAAGGGCAGGGTCTGCTGGTCTGGGGGGGTTTGGTGGGGGTGAGAATGGCTGGAGCTGCTCAGGCGTCACAAGGTAATGAGGGTTATTTTGTCCACAGATAGGCTGGACAAAAGCTCTGGAATACTTCAGCATCTATTTTTAACTCCCTTCTTGCAAACCCTTTGCAGTGCCTGGCGCCTGGTGGCACATCGGCGTACAAACGGCATGCACAGCACTCCCGTGCAAGTCTCAGGGGTGAGGGGGGTTTGGAGTAACAAAGCCCTCTCTGCTCTGGAGGTGCTGGAAACATTAGTGTGCTGGAGGGAAAGGCAGGGTTTCTATACATCCTGTCCCATCAGCTGCTTCTCTGCACCCTGGAAGACTTTCTACTGATTTTTCACAGGAAACAAAGACCTCGGGACAAGCCCTTATGGCATACGACAGATGAGTCTTGTCCTTATCGCCACCCGGTTGTCACCCTTTCACATTTGCCCCTGGATCTATTCCCACCGCTATAATTAACGGCAAATCAGGTGTCAGCTTGCTCTGTTGGACACGGCCGTAGAAATTCTTGGCACGGTGCTCTTCCTTTTGGGGCTGGAAGCCAAGTGCTAGAAACATGGGAAAAAACCAGCTCATTACGCCTGCAGTGGTGTGAGAGCCTTCCCCTTTCTCCCTTGTGCTCTCAAGTTTGGCTCTAGAACCTCGTCCAGACAAAGTGACCACAGTTGGACATCTGTGTGCCCACCCAGCAATCTGAGGTGGGGAGAGTCTCATAGTACCATGCCAGGCTCATCCACCTCCCACCTATGGCCAGGCAAGTCCCCTGCAACCAGAAGCACGGTGGTGGACCTTGGCGTGCTGGCGCTGAGGGTCCTGACATAGGTCTGGAGGTCTGCAAGGGATGGGGCTCAGGTGCTGGATGGTGAGTCTCCCTAGCTGCCCCATTGAGGCTGGCTGGGGATGCTAACATCAAAACTTCCTAGCCCCGCAGATTAGGGACTAGAACTGCTGGTGACTCCTCCTGTGGAGGATTTTGGTGGCAGGTGGAGGCAAGAGGCAAGAGCTTGTTACCAGGTCGCTCCACTTGGCCAAGCAAGCAGAGCATGAAGACATGTTTGACCGGCCAATAATTAGGTCTTAAATGTTGGACCTACAGAAAGAAAGGACATGCACTAGGGCATAGTGAACCTGGCAATGAAAAAAACCCAAACGTGTGTTAAAAACAAGACTAAGGGAGTTATTATAGTTTTGCTGGTTTCTCCACCAATAGATGATGGATTTTTCCTAAGAAGTCATAGATCTGCAGAAGAGCAGAGGCCAGCAAGGCCCTCTGGAGCTGGAACCTCTGGAGGTCCCTCCTCCAAACCCTGCTATATCAGGTTGCTCAGGGCCAAGGTTTTCACCTTCCAAGACCGAGATCTCACAGCCTCCATTGCTGGATCACCCTCATGGAGAACATACTTTTTCCTTATATCCAACTGGCATTTCTCATCTTCCACCTTGTACCTATTGCCCTTTGTCCTTCCCCTGCACACCTCTGAGAGCAGCCTGACTCCACCTCTATCTTTACTATCGTGTTTGCCTTTGCTGGGCTTTGTGAGGCTCCTGATGAACCATTTCTAGGGCTGAAGTTGTCTGGTCTCCTCTCTGGATAGCTCCTATTCTTGATCATGTGTGAGGTTTTGAAACTCCTGACATGTTTTAGTACAAAGTCCCACATTGTGACAACAGGGAGTGTCCTCAAATAGCTAAGTGGCATATGCCTAAATACAGTAGTTTATGTTTCATGCAATGAGGGGCACAGAATTTTAGTATTTGTTGTAAAGGTAAGTTTAATTTAAGGTAACATTAGAATCTGAATGAGAAGGGGAATACATAATATTCTCATGGAGTTGAACAGCAACAGAGGCTTAAGGTGAAAGAGAAGGTTAATCCTTAGTTACAGAGTAATTTAACCACAAATTAGAACAGTACACTTATCTGTGCTGAAAATGTCTATCTCCTATCCCCACCCATCACAAAAATAATTTGGCTGTATACTTACTTAACAACTACCTCTATATCTATTTCTTGCATCTGCAATTCTGTATTAACCATGTGCTATCAAATTTAAAGAGGAAAAAAAGCAGGAGAAAACAAAATCTGGGCTTCCTTCTAAGTGCTGCTGAGTTTTTTTAACACACTCACATACGAATCCCTGAGTTAAATAAAGACAAGAAATATACAGGAAAGACCTACTTGCATCCTTCAATGCCGTGCTTGTCCAGCAGTCCTGCTCTCCAGCATACCAGGGACTGTGCCTGGGCTTGTGCAGCAGCCCCAGCTTTGCACAACTCTCTTCCCACCAATGTCCCCTCCAGAGAGGTGACCTTTTTTTTTCCCAACTCAGGTTATTTTTCAATATTTCTTCTTGTACAGTTACCCAACCAACTAGTTTCTGAGGGAAAATGAAGCCTGTGCTCACAAGCCCATTTGCAGCAGCACAATGGAGTTGCCCCAGAGAGGGAACAGTTCTCTTCAGTCAACTCCTAGTCCTGCAATACTACAAACTCAAGGAGAAGACCAACCCCAGTGTGCCCAAGTGCCCTTTTTCCCCCCCTCAAAATGCATAAAATAAATCCATCTCCATTTTATTTCCTGCGATGGTTGTGCCAAACCAGTACCTTCCTGGCACATCACCAGCCCCCTTGCCTGGCATGTGCAGGATTATATACACTACTGTTGGAATAAGGAACAAAATATCACCTGTTCTCAAGCATATAACAAATTCTCAAGATCACCAGATCTTTTCTGAGCCCCTGGGGTTCAACCATCAGAAGTGTATCCCATGGTGGTTCTGCCAAGCACCCTGAGGCTGGAGCAGCACAAGTGGCCAGTGGTGAACTACAGGTTTTCACCTGTGTCATGTCCTCAGTGATGCCTTTGCCGGAGCTGACAGAAAAAACCTGGACCCACTGCTTTGTTTTGTACTAGTGGGCCACAGGTTGGGGTAACAGGATCAGGAAGATCCAATGGGAAGATCCAACAGAAAGATACAACTGAAGCTGCTGGATTCCAAAACTTCATTGGCAGCACGAGGCTTCCCAAATGCTGAATGCCTCTCCACAGCTGCTTCTCATAGGCATAACACGTGGTGTAAATACCACCTTTGTGAGGTCACGCTGCAGTAATTTCACAGAAGAGGAATGAGGCATCCTCTCAGATATTTGGCTGGCTCTTGCTGGATCAAATTCAGGATGGCTTCAAGCCTGGTGCCATGGCTTGATGGGGTTGTCCGGCCCCCAGGAGAAATCTGCAAGGAGTGTGTGGTCCCTTTGGGCCTGCCATGTCCCTTCAGGTGTTTATATTTAAGGAGGTTTAGGAAGAAGGAAAGAAATGCCAGCTGCTAACCCATTTCAAGTCATAGAGTTGTTATCATTGACGTGTTGCCTTTGTTTTGTTTTAATTTTAGACCTGCTCATTTTGGGCACATCTCTGAAAACGTAGTCTGTAATAGAAAGGAAAAGATCACGTGTGTGTTGCTACAAATAGGCATGTATCCCATCACTTCCATGCCTCTTTCTAGCCAAGTCAGTCGCTGCCATGCAAGGTCCCCAGAGCCCCTTGGAAATGCTCTCAAGTATTTTTGTGGTAGGACAGTGATTCTCCACAAAGCCTGCCCTGTTTATTTACCCCTTCTTCAATGGAAATGTGGGGATTTCATCCTTTTAGTTCTTGCCTGCTCCACACTGGACTACCCTACTCCATCTCTGTTGAAACGATCCTGTTTCACATATTCTCCCACTTAGTAAATCCTTTTAATTAAGACCATGCTTGCTTCCATTCCTTAGTTAGACATGAAAGACTTCAGCTGGAACCTCTGCTAAAATGTTTTCTTCACATTACTAAATAGTCATGGAGAAGCCAGGCAAAATGTCAGAAAACAATTTATTTCTAGTGCCCACACCACTCCATATTTGTGTCCCTACACAATTTGGGGGAGGGGGGTTGGAACTTTCAGGTCATTTCCAACCCAAACCATTCCATGGTTCTGTGATATTGCCACCATAATCTCAGTTTGGTGGCAAAGGCAGAATCTCAGATACGTTTGGACGATATATCACAGCTGTTCAGGCTTCGCTGGTGGCAGCACAAATCCTCTCAGAGCACCATCAGCTCTTGTCCTTTCCACCTAAGCTTGGGCTGGAGGGGGTTAAAATTTGCCCACAGTGCTGTTCTTTAAATGTTGGATGATAAATATATCTGTTGATTGTAAAACATGTTTAACGTTTTATCCATTTCCAAGGAGATGCTTACCAAAGTACAACCCATGCCTTTGGTGAGGTCCTGGAGGCTCCCTGAGGGCAACCATGTCCCATCCTGGTGAGCCAGGCAGTGGCTGTACGACACAACACTGGCAGAGAAAACATCTGGAGAGGAGCAAGTGACCAATCTTATGCCACAGAGTCTCATCTCCAAACCAAAGCCATACAGGAGGTCTTCAGCAAAGATGATTGAAAGCAAGCCATGGTTGTGCCTCAGAATATCTTGAGAGGACATGATGGCACCTTTCCAGAGAAAGGATTTTCCATTTCTTGCTCCAAAATAGTGACTCTAAGACTTGTGAGTCCCTCCCATGCTGGTCTGGGCAGCCTACGCACTGGGCAGCAAGGGAGGGGGTGACATCTCCATCCTGGTTGTCAAGCAGCATCATGTCCTGGGAAGAAATTGGTGCTGCTGGAGGAGGCTCAGAGGGGAGTGGTGCAATACTTTTCCCATTAATCATTTACCACACAGTGATGTTTTCTACGGCAGAAGCGGATGGTCCTGGTAGACACGTTATAGTTTCGTGGAGCACTCCAGAGTGAGTGACGTGCTGCTTAACATATTGTGCAAGTAAGAGGCACTAAAACCCATCCAGGAACAGATTAGGTCTGTGCTCCATCTTGCATCCTCCTTGGTGGGAGAAGCTGATCTCAGGCTGACCTTACTCATCTGGCTGCAGCAGACCTCTGGCAGCTTGTAGAAAGCCACCCACGCCTCTGTCACCCAAATGCAGGAGTGAGTGTCCATGAGGAAGTCCTTACAGAAGCTGTATTTACAGGAGTAGCAACAACAGCTAAATCTCAAAGCCCTGGCTGAGCTTCTTACCCAGCAGTGATGCTGTGCTTTGCAGCCATAAAGAGTGAAGCATCACAAACATAAATCCAGACCTTTCTGTCCTGGGTACATGTTCATGGACCAGGGTGGGTCCTAAAATTTTCAGTGCTGATCAAATTCCCACTTGGGTAGGCATTCAGTGAGCCCAGAAGATCCTTGCCCCCAAAAATACTTGTCAAGGGAAGCACAATGAATGATTCCTAAGGGTCATTGCTCAGCACCTCAGATATAGAGGGTAGGATAGGAAATGAGGTCTCTGAATTTGTGACTTCTGGACAAGAAGGGGCTGGTGAACAGCCTGAGCATACAGCTTCATGCCAGGCAGCAGAGAGAACCACAGCTACTGAAGGACAAGATATCTGGAGTGTCTCCACTGCCTTGGACTGTGCTTATTACTGGGAGCATATAATGCCATATGCTCCAAGAGCTGTATTTTGCACATCAACAACTGCTAAAAGTCAACAGCATTTCTCATCTGCAATTGAGTCCAGATCATATTCCGTCAAAAATATTTTATGGTTGAACTCAATGACCTTAGAAGTCTTTTCCAATCTATGATTCTATGATTCTATAGGAGAGTGACTGCTTCAAAGTCAGGCTTTTCACTTCACCTCAACCACTCCTGACCTATCCAAGAGCACTTTTCCTTTTTTGTGCCCTAGTTTTGTTAAGCTATGGGGTGAAACATGAACAAGTTTAATCTTCTGCTACATGGCTTTCCTGGAGAAATCCAGAAACAGCCAGAAATGTTTTACAAGCTTATCAAAGGCAATAAATGTTGTCTGCTTGAGTGAAGAGGCTTTTACAGGAGTTTGGCTGTACTGATGAAGGACTATCTCTACAACACAGGCAGGGTCTCTGAGCTTTATCCGTAGCTGTGGGAAACGACCCCACGTGCTGCCAAGTTTAGGCTGTGAAGAGACTGCAACGGGACTGCTGCATCGTGGGGAAGCTAGGAGCAGACAGGAGTGAGAGGCTTTTGCTGAATACAAATTGCACTGAGGAACCAAACCCTGCAGCTTTCAGTAAAAACTTTGGAAAATGATTTGTTAGGGAGGGCATGCCGTGGGGGCTGCGAAGTTGCCAGCTGGAAGCCTCAAATAAGGAAAGCAACAAGTTGATTTACTGAGGTAGTGAACATGCTGGGCCACATTCCTCTGTGTAGTGGTGAAGGGACAATGCTGTTGACTTTGTCAGCCACACAGATTTGAACCAGTGCTGGGCCAGGCAGCAGCTGAAAGTCCACTATACAGGCTATATGTACAGTATGACCAAGTTAGCCTGACCTTTGGCATCTCTTGTCCATGTTCCACCACACTGGGCTTTAAGAAAGGCTTTGTCATTCTGCCCCTTCAGGAAGTTTGGGACTGGCAAGAAAGTTTGAAACAAAAAAAAAGCAAATGGAAAGGGGATGTTTTTTAATTTCAAGGAAAATAGGCCGAAATAATCAAGATCAGAAAGCTGCATGGCCACGCAAGTGGTTAAACTGG
>NW_008686946.1:27480-30138 GCF_000695815.1 Acanthisitta chloris | reverse complement strand
TGAGCCTGGAGCTCAAGGGGCTGCTCCCGATCCCACCAGCTCCTTGGCTGGTGGCAACTCTGCTCAGCCCAGAACAGGTGCCAGCTGTCCTCCTTGCCCTCTGTCCCAATGCCAGTGCAGAAATGGCTGCACTCCAGCAACTGCATGGCATGACCAAACCCTGCCTCTAGCTGTGGAGCCACCACCCTGCCTCATCACAGCCACTGGCTCTCTGCCCACCTGGGAATGCAGTGGGGTGCTGCGGTTCCCCAGCTTTCAAGAATCCATGTCAGACCCTTTGGAGAGCTCTTCCCTGAGGGAAAGAAGTTCCAAAAGCCAGCAAAGCAAAGCAAGAGATGATTAAGGCAGCCTTCAGGGCTGTAGGAGTACCATCCCATGCTCCTGCTTGTCCAGGGTTCCTCTTTTTGGGGTCTCCCATGAGGAATGCATTAATTACAGTAAGTATTTATGGGCGGAGAGAGCACGCAGACCCCGCCAGGTCCCTGCAGCCCCACACAGCTCCCCAAGGATGCTCTACATGGTGCTGCAGGACTGAGGCTGCAATGTCTGCACTGCAGGGCTGGACACAACGGCATCGTCACTGCTATGGGCAATTTTTTACATGCCCAGAAGCAGAAAACCTTGCAATGGGCATTCAAATGCTGAACCCCTCAAGGATTGTGCTGTACTTCATCAGCTTCTTGGGTCTGAGCTTCACCATCACTGTGTGTTGGTTGCAGCCATGCGGGACAATAGATTTCACCCGAATGGCTGGGAGGTGGGGACACAAAGCCACACAGCTGGGAACACAACAGCTTGTCAGGAAATATGCACAGTGCTTTTTTCCTGGAGACAGAAGTTTGATGAGATCAGCTCATGAATTCAGCTGAAGGCATAGACCTACTTCTGCATTTTTCAGAGGCCCAAAAGATTGGAAGCTTCCATAAACTTTAATGAGACCCTTCTGCAAAACCATTAGTAGAAGCTGCTGAAAAGCAATTTATAGCCATTTATGGGGACCTAAGAAGCTCCAGCAACTATTCACTCAACAAGAGCTGACAAAGCAGCCTTCCTTTCAAATTTCATAGTCCCCTTTGTTAAGAACTTCCTCTTGTCAGGTTTTAATTAAATTTGCCCAGGATGGACATATTTTCCTTCACAAGCCACTTCTCTGTGTGCCAGCTTGGAGCTGGATTCAGCTGGGCAGATCACTGACTGGGCACCAGGCTCCACTATTCCCTGGGGAAAACCACGATCCTCAACAAAACAAGATCTCATCTGATCTCTCTGAAAGGGTGCTGTAGCAGGTGGCCTCCAGGAAGCCTGACTGGTGGGCAAATGAATCTTTTAGAACTGATTTAGAAAGACTCCCAATCTGGTCAGAAGAAAGGTGGATATGGCTGTTGAATACATCAAATGTCTTTTTAATGTCTTTAATGAAACCTGAGGAGAGGATAAATTTCTTAGCTGCTTGACTCTCTTATTATAAAAAGGCACAATACATCTCAGCCTTTCCCAGATAAGAGAGCAACCCTAGCATGTCACCCTTCACCTTCAAGCTTCATGTACAGTGATGAGTCATTACTGCAGCTAATTAGAGACTCCAAGCTGATTATGAGAATTGCAGTAAGTGGAATTACAAAATCTCTGGGCCTGATACTCCTTAATACAAAAGCCACTTTACACTGACCTGGCCTTAAAATACCCTAGGATGATGCAACATGCTCTTACAGCAAATGGAATGAGTCCATCTCCATTTGGAGGGACTGGCACACATCACAGACCACCAGCATCCAAGGCTGATATAGCTCTCAAAGGCCCCATCTGCCCCCAAGTGAGATGAAAACATCTTTCTGGTCTAAAACAGTCAGGCCTTTCACAACAAATAAAAAAAATAAAAAATATGTTCAGGCTGACTGAAGAGCTGACTGATATTGATCCCATAAAAGCAGAATAAAATGTTGTCGGGTCCATTTGCAGGTGCCTTTAGGGGTGTATTAAGACCTTAACAAGACAGTACAACTCCTCTCTGGTTTGACTCTGCAGCAGTTCCACGGCTGGACACTCCCTAAACTTTAGGCATATTTTAGACTGGATAGAAAGCTGAAGAGCTCAGCCTTTCCATATTAGTGATACAGAAAAAGCAAAGGATGTTCCTATGTTGTTTAAAAATAACTCAAAGCAATAGATTGTCCACAGAACAAGTTTTGAACCAAAAGTGCCAGGGATGCACAATGCTCTTGTGACCTAGAGGTGATCATTCATGTGCCTATGCTTTCCTCTAACAGGGAAGGGCCACCTCCCCAAAACCGAGAGGATCCTGCCAGCCCCAGCAGCCCAAGAGCTGCTTCATTCTCACCCATCGGGTCCTCCCAGAAGCTGCCAGTGGTTTGTCCCATGGTGGAGGATCACATACACAGTGCCATAACCTTTGCAGAGAAAGGAAGTAGCAAGGGAAACCTTATCTCTGGGCTAAGCATGACTCCAAAAATATGACAGCAGTCATGAGACCCACAACCCCAGTCACCCGATGTAAGGTTACTGCTGTGGTGACATTTGGACAACAGCATCATCTATCACAGTTTTGAGTCAGCAGATGAGTGCAGCCAATGGTTTTGGTTTCCCTGCTAGTAAAATGATGCAGGAAAAGCATTTTGCTGGCAAGCATGAGCCATCCAA
>NW_008686946.1:20712-27458 GCF_000695815.1 Acanthisitta chloris | reverse complement strand
GAAAGAGGGACGGACAGGTGGAGCTGGGGAGTTTGAACACTTGGCAGTGGCACCTCTATTCACCCTGGGCACTGTGAGGTCTTGGGTACCAGCACTGGGGTGTGCACAGGAGCTTATGCAGAGAAGCCAAAACATGACAGGTTCCTTCCTACTCACTTCCCAGGACAGATCAGCGCTCTCATGTGCAGAGGCAGCACTGCTGCTCGAAAGTAACCTGTGATACCTGAAAGAACATGAAAATCTAGCTAAACCAGTATGGCTGGCTGGTAGTATGGGGAAAACAACTTGACCCTGGTTAGTGGAAACTGGGACTCCATCTCCTTCATACCAGGCGTCCTGCCATTCCCAGCACCAGTGCTTCAGGCAAGGGGGAGTGCAGAAAAACCTCTGTGGTGACCTTTGTTCAATGGCAGATTAGAGATTTTAGGAAGGAGTTTTCTCCTGCAATGGGAGTTTTTTCTTGTGAACAGGTATGAGCTGTGGGATAACACAGTGTCAGCCGATCACCTAGTGTGTTAGTGAAGGGGATAGGATTAGCATCGGTCCCTCCATCGACAAAACTAGGGTTTGTATTTCTGCCATGGCTCTTCAAGGAAAAATTGTCATTGAGTAGGAGAACTGAGAACCAACCTATTTCTGCATGGGGGAAGAAATGCTTGTATGTAAATAAATGTATGTAGGTATACAAGCATTTTCTAATTTAAATAAAAATATGTGTTTACATGGCTTGGTGATCTCATATTAAAACAGATATAAAGATGTAAAGATTTCCTCATGTCCTGAAACCTTCCTGTTGCCCTCAGCTGTCTAAATATCTGATCCAGAAGAGATGCTGTGCTAGGAGAGAGAGGCAGAGTAGGGCAAAGGACTGACACAGATGGAGATCAGAACACTGTTGCATCACCTCCTCATTGCAGCTGATATTAAAAAAGCACATCAACAGACCTTCCGGCAATCATTTTGGTGGCATGTGGTTTGCTACTTTCTCTCATTCATACCTCAATTTTCTTACTAGGGTTTCTCTTCGCAGATGGTTCCCACTCTTAACCTGGTTTTTCCCCAACCAGTGTCTTCTGCTATGGTGTTTCCCCCCCACTTTCCTTCTCTGTTCTCCCCAGGTAGCTCCATCCTTTGCAGCTTCAATGCCTCTTCCCTCTCTCATTGCCTTGGACCAGCTAGAAGGAGGAGAGCCCTGAACCCATTCCTTGTCCCAGATGCAAGAGGAGCATTTTGAACCATATGCAGCTCAGGGAGCACTTCCAGATGTGCTTTGCCAGGAAGGCTGTCCCTAGCAAGCTGGACCTCAGCTTGATATCTGCTCTTCTGCTCTATGAAGAGCAGTGTGCTTGATTTCCAATGCCAGCCCCCGTGCATCAGCAGTGGGCTGTGGTTAGTGTGTTTGCTACAGCTGCAGTCCTCTGGGAAGTGCAATGCTCTTGGGAAGAGCAGAAAAGCCTCCCTTGTGCTGACTGGATTACATGGCAGAGAACAGAAGCTACACCAGCCTCTGCAGCATGGCAAGGTCAAAGAAATACCAGAGCTGCAAAGTTGCCATCTGAATTCAAATTCATGCTCTTTTCACACATGAGATGGTCACAGCCTGATTTGGGCTTTCCTCTAAAATAAGGACCCAGCTGTTTATTTCTGTTCCATCTCCTCTGAAGCTCAAGAAAGTTTAGATGGTTTGGAGTCTCTACACAAAATCAA
Source organism: Acanthisitta chloris (assembly GCF_000695815.1). NCBI lineage: Eukaryota > Metazoa > Chordata > Aves > Passeriformes > Acanthisittidae > Acanthisitta > Acanthisitta chloris. The sequence continues at coordinate 25,751 of NW_008686946.1, read as the reverse complement.
AACCAGAGAAATCCAGCAATGTGTGAGTTAGCAAGTAGAGAACATGGAAGCAGAATTTAAAATATCAGGGCTGTATCTGCCACTATTGTAAATCCTTCAGTTCTGCTGTGATTATGTCGACATCATGGGGTATGACTTGAGCACAACCTTTCAGAGCCTCCCAGTTCATGGCTCGGTTGGTAACCTTCCTCTGAGACAGCTTGGATGTGACTGGGGAGTAAGTGAGTCAATGTGTTTACAACCTGCTCTTTGCCAGCTGGCCCCCAGTACCAAAACAATCTCAAATGCATATTCCCATCTTGGACAGGATGATTGTTGAGCTGTGTCTAACAAAAGCCTGAAGAAAAGGAGCTACAGATATATTCTACAGCTTGGTGTATCCCAAGGTGAGGAGATGTGGGCTGCCAGCTGCCTTGCCAAGAAAATGTGCTTGCAGGAGGAACCGCTTCCTCAGCCCAGTCTGGCCCCAAAATCCCAGGAGGAAAAAGCCCCAGACCTCTACCCTGGACTTACAGCCTTTACACCAGCATATACTGCATAGTGGCCAGGGATATTCCCAAGTCCAAGTCCTTGATCACCTCTGTGGTTATACTGTTACACAGCCCCAACAGTTTTGTCCAAGCCAACCATCCCTGTCCCAAACCCTTCCCCAGCACCTCTTCTAGCTTTGTGATGGGTAAAGGGGTGGCTGAGCAGAGTGGGCATCTTGCATACTGAAAAGGTCCCTGGTGCCTTTGGTGGGGACATCTAAAGAGAAAGACCCAACCAGGACTGCCATAGAGAGAAATACGCTTGGGAATTATTCACCTGCAAGTGCCAAGGTGGAGCAGAAGAAAAGTGGGAAAAGAGGCATTTTTCTTTCTGGCATCTGTTCCCACAAGTGCACTAGCAACAGGCTGAGCTGCCATAGAGGAAGCAGCATGGAGGAAAATATTGCAGAGTTGCCATTGGGAATGCACATAAATAATAATAAACCAGCATGGGAAAAGTATCTGTGGTTGCCAGGCAAATTAATGTTCCAGCATAAACAGCAAATATAAATTAGCTCAGGGTTCACAAATGGGAACACAGTGGGGACATAGAATGCTTAAGAGCTAAACACTGGACAAGGCAGTAGTGCTTGGTGGGAAGGGAATTTAATGCCCAGTTGTTAGAAAAACTGGGCTGGGGAGGAGGGGTGCTGGCTAGGGAAGAGTTTGGCAGTACATTGCTCCCATTAAATCTTTCCCATATGTTTTGGGTGGAGCTTTAGTTAGCCAAGGTTCTCTGTACCTTTTTTCAAGCTTGTAATAAGGTAATGGCTTGTAATTCCTCATGCACAGCTTTCCACATCTTCCAGGTCAATCCAGCACTATCATTTTGCTCTCCTGGAGCAGGCCGTGGCTGTGTCCCCTGTGGTGTTTAGAGGCCAAGCTGGTCCCACAACGAGATGGTTAAAAGGCACCAGAAATAGCAGGGGCCGTTGAAAAGGAAGCTCTGTGCTGGGAAGGCTGCAGACGGACTCGGGAAGGGAAGGGAAGTTGCATTACAATCCTGGCATTGATGGCCCCACATGCCGAGTGCACTTTTCATCACGCACTGCTGCAGAGAGAAACAGGGGGGAGTTAGTGAGACATTCCACATCCCAGTCTCACTGGCTCCAGTAGCATTGGTCTTCTTGTACCCCTTTCAGGTGAGGAGGAGAAGCCAATAAGTCAATTCTGCTTTTATTTTTTTCCCTTAAAAATACATCTTTGTTGGTCTCAGCAGCATGCTAGGACTTCAGTGGAATATTTTCAGTGACTGTGAGTTGTCCTGTGGTTAAAAAATAAACGCAGCAGTAAAACACCAGTACAATCTCCTAGTACAGGAGACAGAGCATCTATTGTCATCAGTCCTTAAGAAGTTCTATTTTTATATGTGGTCCCTGTCGTCCTTTTTTTATCCTGTTGTATGTTCCCCAAATCTTTATTGGGAGCAGGTGCCAAATATGTGTTGTTAATTCTTACCCTATATTGTTCTTTTGATATTCAGCAGTTGCTGTCAGTGAAATAAGGAGTGAAAATAAGATAGCCAGTGCTAATCAGTTGAAGAGATTTCATTTCCTAATCCTCTGAAGAAGGGTATAAACAAGCAGCTTTACTCATATGAGGAACACTTGGACTGAACCTGTAAAAGTGGATACTTTATAGTTAATTCTGTCCACAATCATTTCCCATCTATGTGTTAAATAGCATAATGCAAGAAAAAAATTTGACCAAGAGGAATTTAAGTTTTAAAATGCTGTGGGTTTAAAACTCTTCATTGCCTCTCTGAATCCTAGGATATAATGAGTTGGAAGGAACCCACAAGGATCACTGAGTCCAATGCTTCCTACCAATTTCTACCTGATCCTACCTGGAATTTTTCCTGTTGAACACAGTATTTTTTTTCAAGACTGTCTTGCAAATCCAGACTATAATGAGACCCACTGAGAGATTTGCCATTTCCGTGGGAAATTACGGAGCTAGGCATGTCTGGATTTAGAAGTACCCACAGAAAACTGCAAGGGACACTGAGCAAAAGCTGCTTCACAGAGAGGCACATCCAAGAGGCATTAAAAACATGTGTTCAGCTACCAAGGAATATCAATTCCTGCCGAGGTAAATAAACCCGTCTGTGGTGTCCTGAATCCTGGTTCAATGACAGCACATGTGTTTGACTATGCAGAGACAGAATTTGGCCTTTCAGTACCATCACATGAAAGCCAATTTTAGTATGATAAATGAGTTGATGCCAAATCCAGACAGAGGGTGACTTGTGTTAAATTTTCCCAGTATAACTCAGCAAACTCCTATCCACAAGGCTCCACATGACTTTTTTCATTAAGCTGTACAGCACGTACCAAGCCCCCTGTCTTTAAGGTGACATTTCAAACCCCTGTAGAAGAGGGGCAGTTGTCGGGGCTGTGATTAAAATAGATCCTTGTTTGTTGGCGTGACTTTTACTCAGCTCCCAGGAGATGTGGCAGTTAGCCCTGCCACCTCTCCCAAAATGAGATGTGACCTAGATGGAGGCACACATGAGATCCCACTGGATGCTCTCTTCCAACCTGCCCTTGCTTGAACCCATCCTAACTGGGCTGGTGATCGTGTCTGATCACCTTCCCATCGCACAGGCATCACCCAGGCTGCATGCAGGAGTCTCAGATGAGTTGACACAGCTCTTCCACCCACTGCAGGGCAAACCCAAAGTTCTCTTGGTACCACATAAAGCAAAATGCAGTGATTTTGTGGGAGAGCCAAGAGCAGTAAGTCAAGGTCCTAAGAGCGCATTTGCTTGTTCTTACGCAGTTCAAGATTTTGGGGGACTGGAAGGGTTTGTAAGGAACCTCAGGGGCTGATGTTATATAGCATGTCCATTGCTACACACAGTCCCAGTGATGAACTCAGCCCCAGCTATAAATAGGACCGAGCTGGTGTGGCTGAGCCCACTTAAGCAGCAATAATGCAACACCTGCTAATCACTCGCCCCAGCGTGAGACAGGCATGCAGAGCTGCCCTGCCAGGGTGGGCTTCCAGAGCTAACACTGGAAGAGAAACCATTTTCTGATGTTACTTTCTCAAACAGAGCAAAAGGGATAAGGGGGAGCAGCTGTGACCATGCGTCATGTTAGACACTGAGGCCTTGAAGATGTTCACACACAGTGCCAGAGGCAAGGCAGAGAAGACAGGAGTTTTGCAGGAAAAAATGAAACCATAAAATAATTTTGTGGCTTTCACCATCTTCTTGAAAAAGCCCTACAAGAAACTACAGCTACTTGCTGAACAAGGGCTGGAAAAACAGTCTAAATCCCCAAATGCAACAACCAAGGGTATGTCCCACACCATGGAGTGGATTGTCCCTGGGATGTAGGCTTAAAACACAGACTTCATTGCCAGCCTTCTCCAAAGATGCCTTTACACCAAATCTTACTCTGAGTTCAGTGGCCTCATGATAGGGATGTAATACCTACCATTACCCAGACCTCATAAGCTTGTCATTGTCCAAGTGTCTCAAATCTCCTCTTTTTTTTTTTTAATCTCGTGATGTATCCTAGCTGGTTCAACAGCTTTCTTGGAAAAGGAACAAGCTACAAAAATACCATCTCCTTTCTAACAGTATGTCTTCCACCTGTCATCCACTCCTCTAAATCCTTAAAAGTCAGGCTCGGTATTTTTGGCTCAGGTGCCAGCAGACAAGACCCGTGACTCGGTGGCACTTCTCTGAAGGTGAGAGCTGATGAGGGCTGGGCAAACGCCAGTGCTGGAAACCAAGGCTGGCTCAGCCCCAGCTGATCCACCTTTCCCAGATGGCCACGAATGACCACGTCTGCCCATTACCTAGCAGCCCTGCAGAGTGAAAGTCCAGGTGAAATAAGTACAAATCAGACTAAATATTGCTTTAGAAATTCATTAGGTGGTTAGGAAGAGTAGGTTTTCTGTTCTTTGTAACCAGAGAAATCCCTGTTTTGTCTTCAAGTCCAGCCTATTATCAAGTGGGACCACTGCAGAAAATGCAAAACACACATTTCTTAATGCTTTTTATAGGGAAAACAGCTTCTAGGTTGGCTCAGTTTCTCTTATCAAAGGGACTTTGATAAGTTTAAGGTTTTGTCCTTGGTGCCAACCTGGCAGTGTACACTGTGAACAGAGGACCTGCTCCCTGGCTCCAGTTTGTGTTGTTGCATGCGCCAGAGGCCTGGCAAACTCTGGGCTATTAAATATTAACATTTATTGCAGTGCATCCACTTTGCTCTAGATCCAATGCAAGCTCTTTCTCCCAGGAATGTGGTGGTTATGGCAAGATGAACAACATGGGACTCAGTTACTATGCACAGTACTGATCATGACTAAAGCCTTCAGCTGAGTTGATGCCATACTCCCATTTTGGGTTGGGTGAATAGCTACATAAATAACATACAAATGTCTAATCTACCCTTCTAGCCCTGATTTAACTTTTTGAGATTGGTTTGTATGCTTTTTTTAAATTAGAGTTCTTTTCTTGCTGCTCTACGACTGCTTGAGAAAAGTAGTTACACA
>NW_008686946.1:17416-20695 GCF_000695815.1 Acanthisitta chloris | reverse complement strand
AAAGAGACCCAAAACATTCTTTTTTTCCCCAGTTGACATGTTTTCCCTTATAACTCATACAATGTGTTTTATTGAAGCATCACTTCCAGTTTTATGTATAGCAAAGGAAATCTTGGATCACCTGTGAAACAGCCACTTCTTAAATAAAGTGAATTTGGGATCAAGTCATAAAAACAGAGCAGAAAAACACATAAAAAGGAATGGCTGCTAGATAATGGATTTAATCATAGCTAAGGCCTTTCTCTCTTATGATCTTGCTTGTATTCTTCTGCTCTGTTGAAAATTGCTGACCTGTTCAAGAGCTCAAATGCAGTGGCAATTATACAGCTACACGAGGAGGATGTTAAAATAGTTATTGAGAGAGAATAAACAGTGCAAGATTGAGCAAATTCACCTCCCAGACCCATCACATCTTCCATGGCACAGCTAGACAGAGGTGAGGATGGTGTAGATTAATGATTTGCTTTTTAACCCCCCCCTCAGGTAAATCTTTGAAAAACCCGTGCTTGTGTACAAAAAAAAAAAAAAGCCAACACAAATATGTTCATCCCAGGGAGCCTGGAAGGGAAACAGTAGTTTGGTCAAACAATTCGTCTTTATAATATCGATTCTGTCAAGGCAGCATAAATGGAAGAAAAGCCTTTAAGTCTGAATAGCAAAATGCAGCCTCCACTTCATATAATGAGCATGCATTTTCAGGAACTGTGGTACCTTGGGAGTTGCCTCCTTCCCAGTCTTCTGGCAGGTCAGCTCATGGACTTGGATGAACCTGTACATGTGCTGGTGGCCTGAAAAATGTCGCAACATTTTCCTTTTGTGTACCCAGTGTACTGCAGCAGGATATGAGTCAGGAGAAAAGGTGAGGCATGTCCTGATTGCTCCACATTATTTAGGTGTTCAAGAGCATGAGCTGTCTTAGAAAAGCACAGGTAGAAAATCACATGGTAACATCATGGATGGCCAGATGCTATTCTCTCCATCTAGGACTCTTGTATCTCCTTGTGTTGTCTTTTTGCTGCAGGTGGGGGTTTGGCTGAATTTCCAAGCAAGCCACAGCTCCAGGGTTGCTGTAGGACACATAATGTGTTCACTTCTCGGAGAAGGAACCAGCTGGTGTCTGCTCGCCTCCAGTGCTCTGCACACCTGGGTGGAATTGGCCATTAGATACAGCCCACTGACTGCTGAAACTGTGCCCAGAAATGGAAGAAATGCCTGTTCTCTGCCCCTCCAGACTCTCACCTTGAGCTGTGCTGGATCCCTACTAGATCAAGAGAAGGATCCCACTGCAGCTCAGCTGGTGGGGAGATAAGGCTGAGAGCCTTCTCCAGCATGGAGGGTGTCTACAAACCCCATGTGCTCCTTACTGAACTGGAAGATTTGGCTCTCTGGGGATGAGAAACATCCTCTTTCATGGAATTTTGGGGAAATTTTGTAAGCCCTACCCCAGCTCTTTACCTAGTGTCATTTCCAACTGCAGGTTCTCCTGCTGTCACTGGCTTGATCTTGCTTTTTGACCCACATGATTTCCTCCTTAGCCTTTCCTGCAATCTCCACATCTGGCTTTTGCCTAGACTTCTCCATGGAAGCGTTGATCAGAGTTGTCCAAGCAAGACTTTTTCCCTCTGTCCCTGCTCCCATGCTGTGGCTCCAGTGGGACGATAACACACCCCAGGCATGCTGGCTGCCATCTGCACTCTGCTTCTTTCCCGGCTGATTTCATTTGCCTTGCCAACGCCAAAGCAAACACCGTGGAGGCACCACACAACGTGGACACTTCCCCTGCCATGTGCTCCCACAGCTGTGTCCTTGTGGACTTTGCTAGAGCTTGGGGGCCTGCCAGCTTCCTTCAGAAATGTGCTGAGTGTGACAGTGCCACCATTTGTCTCACACCTGCTCAAGCAGTGCGTCAAGTCATAAGATGCTTATCAGCCACCCAACATCTCCACGTGCTGACCTTTTGTCCATTCTACTTCTACCTCCCACAAGCACCTTCTGTCTTGTTTTCTCACCTGCTTTCTCCTTACTACAGGGCTAATCCATCCTTCCTTCTCCATTGCCCTAAATTCTCTCTATTTCTGCCTGTATTCCCTTTCTCCTTTCTTGGTAGCTTTTATGATTATCCCTCAGACTAGCCTGTCTGTCTTCCCACTCTTCTCATTTCTATCAGCTCCTCCTAAGTTGAGGTGACCTCCTCATCCTCCTGGCCAGGTTGTCTTTTTTGTGTCCCCTCTCTTTGGGGTTCATCCACTGGTTTTGTGAGCTTCAGTTACTGGTTTCTTTGATTCATCTACTCGTTTACTCCCATATCTTGAAGTCCATACTGTCAGTTGCTGTTTCTGACTAGCTTCCTCCACTTCACTTTCAAAAAGTAGGTTAACCTGTGCTAGAGTCAAAAACATGCCTTCTGTTGAGAGAAAACCAAGGGAATGAATAAGCACACACACACAATTAGTCTTAACCCATTCTAAAATGGGGGAAAAAAAGAGCAGATCTTTTATCTAGAGTAAATGGAAGATGATGGCACATGATAAGAAAAGAAAAGGAAGCATGCTACAACTGAAAATGAGGGATCTCATTACAGATAAATTGTTTGGACAGTTAGCTACTGGACAGGCAGAAAGTATCTTAAGACAAAGCTCATGAACTAACCAGGGGAAGATGAAAACTTGTCATAATGAAAAATACCAGGTGTTATCAACAGCATATAATGGACTGGAAAATACGGGTGAAAAGCAGCATTGATTTTGTACCTGGCCCTGCTTTTATCAAAGTCCATAACCAAACCTAGTCAAAATCAATAGCAAAAGTGACTGGGAAACCACAAAGCATCTTTGATCAGCTTGCATCTCTGTGGCTTCGATTTTCAGCTTGACATCACTCAAACTGTGTTTCTTGAACTTTTTCAGTCCAACCTTCTTTAAAAAAATATCCGGGAGCCCCTTTTTGCCCTATCCCAATGTTTACATTTCCAGTAAAATAATAATAATAAAAAGCACCAAGATAAACTTTGAGTAATCATTTATTAGGGTTTTTTTTTACCTCTCTTCTGTTTGTTTACGATTTTCAGCTTGACATCACTCAAACTGTGTTTCTTGAACTTTTTCAGTCCAACCTTCTTTAAAAAAATATCCGGGAGCCCCTTTTTGCCCTATCCCAATGTTTACATTTCCAGTAAAATAATAATAATAAAAAGCACCAAGATAAACTTTGAGTAATCATTTATTAGGGTTTTTTTTTACCTCTCTTCTGTTTGTTTAGTTCTTTCCCTGATAAATGATT
>NW_008686946.1:0-17398 GCF_000695815.1 Acanthisitta chloris | reverse complement strand
CCCTACTGCCTCCCAGCAGTGCTGCCCACATCGCAGACAGAGGAGCACCAACGTAGGAGCGCTGTGAGTCAGGCAACAAATTATTTGCCTAGGTATCACTCCCATTGCCAAGACATATTTTACCCCTGGGTAGGTGTGGACCTTGTCACCTGCTTTTCGAACATGCCAAGAACCAGGTGGCTAATGACATGAAGAAAGTGTTTGCAGTAAGAGTCCAGGATGTGGCAACCCTTTTCTCATCAATGAAGTGTTTGGGGATTTTATGACGGGTGCTTTTGACGAAGGTACATAGGTAAACTTTGCAGGCAGTATTTCTGATATTTTTCCCCCTGTAGACTCAAGCAGTTTTTCCAAGGTTATCTGTGTTGATGAAAGTGCCAATAAAGCATATCACTTGGGTGCTTCAAGAGGCCAAACATCAGGTCCCAGAGTTTTGGCAGCTTGTAGCAAGATAGCCTGGGATTTGAAAGAGGATCTGCAGCAACAGTTCAGCTATGGGGTACCTCCCCACAGCTGATATGGGAAAGCAACTAACTTGTGTGCACCCTGCAGCTCTCCACATCAGCAATTTCCATGCCAAACATCAAGATAACTGGTCACTCCCCACTTATCCTGTGGCCAAGGTCATTACCCAGGCTAAATGACCAGGTTGAAAGACCATGGACTTTCAGTACAGGTTACTCTGAGCCTTGTCTCAATGCTGACAGCTTGCAGGTTTGGAGAGACCCTCCAGCAGATCTTTCTTTTTCAGGTATTTCCTAGTCTGGAAGTCCATCAGTCCAACCCTGTGTTATATTTTAGAGTAACAGCCTCATTCAATTAATAGCAGTAAAGGTGGGAGGCCTGATAGTCAAGTGTAAATGTAGAAATTCAATACCTTTTTTTCCCCCCACTCACCAAAAGGAAATGAAATCTTTGGGGTTTTGTTCCATTATCAAAGGTGTCTCTGTGTACCAAAATGAAGCAGGACATTTCTGTGCTCAGGTGAAAAGAAAAAGAAAGGAAAGGCTGGCTTCACATCCTGATGGTGCTTTTGGTGCTGTCTACCAAGTAGCTCAAGGCTTCACAAAGGGTTATTGCTTCTGCTGTCCTCTTTGCCTGAGAGGATGCTCAGATGCTCAGAAAAAGGCACAGATTCTGCATATTTTGGAACACAAAGAGAACTCCTCCTAATCTCACCTTGTAGAAATAATCATACAGCAGCAAGGGCTGATACCCTCAAGACCAGTTTCCTGTCATCTCCATCTGCCATCTTTTTGCTCTCTGGATCAAAAGACCAGGAACTAGGACAGAAACTTTCTGCACCGAAATAATAACTTTTTGGGAAGTTACTGTTCGGCCAAGAAGTATCATTTCTCCAGATCACTACTCTGCCTCTGTCTTGTAGACACACTGAGGCAGCAGGGCATTGGGATTAGGGAATGACAAGGAAAATGGAACTTCTGGTTTCCTCTGCGCCTTACCTACTTTTCACCTGCTTCAATTAGGGATCCAAGAGAGACTGAGAAAGATTGGGTCTTTTTCTTCCCAAATGGAAGGGGAGCAGTATTTCTAGCATAAGTTTAAAGCAGACATTCATCATTCAGGAAAAAAAAAGAGAAGAAAAATAAAATATCAAGAGACAGAACTTCATGCCCAGCGCTGCATAGTTGTGTCTACTCCTGTGGCTTCCCTCCAAGTCCTCCTCAAGGCCGTGCAGCTGCCCTGTGGGGACACCTCGTGGCTCAAGTGGCACCTTTGGTTTGGCTGCTGGTGGCTGCCTTCAGGGAAGCGGCACCTCTTCATCACACCGAAATCCGTGCAAAATATTTTAACTGCCAGTGTGATGGCTGGGAGGAGAAACATGAAGTCAGATTTGGAGGTAGGAGCTAGAGGGGACAAGTCTAGACCCACTCTTCTCCTAACGATTTTTCTAGCATCTAGTGAAATTATAAGTGGTTGAGTTTGAAATCCCCAAAGTTTCAGATGCCCTTAAGCAGCAGTGTTTGGTTGCTGTCCTCTCCTGCTGGCCAGGGCAGGTGAGTCCCATTAACAGCAGTCCAACCCCACAGAGAATGGGAGGGAGGCACAGGGGTGGTGCTGCCAGGGGTTCAGTGACAGCTGAGGTCAAGCTGTTCCTCAGATTTCACTATTACCAGCCTAAGCACTAATAAGAAACTTAATTTACCCTAAGTCCAGTTTTGCAGTGATGCAGCTAGATAGGAGTATGGCATACACGGAGCCTTGTATTAATTATTTCTGTGTTTGCACAACATGCATGTAAATCATCCAGCACTCACTGAAAAAACCTAATCTCATCTCCTGTGGCTTTGCAGAGGAAAATGGGAATGGCTAGTAACCTTCTCTCTAACTCCCTCATATTCCAGGTATTTCCATTCAGCGATATCAACAAGTCCCAAACCCACAGAAGGGGCTTCTGGCTGGTCTCTGTTTGTCTCATCTCCTTCATCTCTCTGCAGGAAGGCAGAGCTCCAAGGGAGCTCCTAGTTCTCAGGAGAGGCAGACGTTTATCACGGAGCGACGTGCTCTGCTCTGCAGGTATCAGCACCAGCACTGCCACCAGTCCACACTGAAGTGTAGTTACCAAACAGCATTTGGGTTTCTTGCCTTAAAAGCCCACAAAAGTAGCATAGCCATCCTCACCTGTATTTAGCATCTTCAGTCAGGAGAGAATTTAATAGGTCAGGATTACTTGGTTTGTGGTTTGCTTGTTATTGAAGAGGTGGCTGAGCTTTCCTGCTCCACCTGCCTCTCATGCCAGTGTCACTCTGTGCACAGCCACCCTGTCTTCTCCAAAGTACTTGCAAGGGAACTCTGACCATGCCCTTAACAGCATCCTCCAGCCAGGCCTTTCAACTCATTTTACAAATATCAGTTACAAGAAGCTGAGGGGCAAAGGCAGATTATCTGGCTGCTGCTCTCCAGGATGTCTCCTGCAGAGCCAACAGCAGAACTCATTTCCTGAGTTTATTGCTTGATCTCAAGGGCTATTCCTGCTAGGGAATGGGAGATGGTCACTGGCAGGGGTAGTGCCAAGTGCGCGTCTGGAGCTTATTCTCCTTGCCAAGGACAAGATGCCTTTTGTGAAGACATGTTCTCCATGGGATGGAGGCAGGTGTCTACCCTGATGGGGACAAGGGTATGTGGTGAACACCTTCCTTCTGCTGTCCAAGAGCAGAAGGAAGATTTGTTTGCTTTCTCTTGGGCAAATATTTAAATTCTCCAGGCTCATAGGTTGAGGGAAAAAAGTTCTTCCCTCTCTACTAGCTCCATCTGGAGGCTCCAAGAAAATCTGCATTGTAAAATAATTTTTAATTATTTTATGTAACTATTTGTTGGCATTGATTGTGGTTAGCTGACTTGAAAAAAGCAAGCACCTGTGCAGTTGGATTATTAGTAATAAATTAATATGCAATTAATATGCACTCTATAAATTAAATGACTCTGTAAAACCAAAACAACAGGTTTATTTCTCACTAAGCTGAAGACTGCATCTCCATCTGTTCATTTCTCTGTTCACCTGCAGTTACAGTATTTTATTTTAAGCAGCTGACTGCTCAGCCTCTCTTCTGTTTCAATAGCATTTCTCATGCTCCTATGCAAAGTTGCCACTCAAAAAACTGTTGGAATAGTTTTTTTAAAAAAACACCTTGGTGTTTGAATATAAAATATCTACCCTTTAAGCTGCAAATAGTTGTATTTGTGTAAGTCACTCTCTCATTATAACTGAGCTGTAGTTATCCTCTATGATCTGCTATTTGAAATTCAAAACATAAAAAAGTCCCCAAACCACAGGAAACGGGGGAAACAAAAAAAGAAATCTAGATAATCCTAATAAACTCACTGACAGGTTTCCTCCATTTTGTAAATGCAGTTCTGTGAAAGCATTTCCATCTCTTACTTGCCAGTGTTCTCCTGCCTTCCTTCATGCAAAGTGAGATTCAAGACCTATTGATTTGATATGATGTGATGCCTTCTAACTATGCCCAGGTGCAAAGCTCTGTTATGAGCATCAGCATGTCGATTTAGATTCGTTTGTTAGATCTGGAGTTTCCAACTGCACCTGAGTTACTGTCAAAAATAGCAGGAATAGCTGTAGTGGGAGAGGAAAGATGACGCAAGACAAACTTGAAATCAGTTTTTTGTTTGTTTGGGGGAAAGGCTTTATTTCTTCTCCCTGAAAAGAATTCTTGCTGGGAATGGAAAGCTGTCAAGAAAGCACAAAGAGCTCAGCTTAGCAGCCTGCCTTGTACAGCTTTCACAAGCATGAAGAGAGGGTTTGGGAGCTGTAAATTTGGCACTCATGACAAGGTATGCCAGTCACACTAGTCTACAGCCTTCCCTGGGAGCTGTTCTGCTGACACACAGACTCAGCCAGGAGTCCTGATGTTCTCAGCTGCTCCACCTAGAAACCTTCCCAAAGTGGATCTGATAATTCAAGTCTTAATTTCCCCCAGGATCTGTTTCTCAAAGAACACTTGTGTGTACTCAACTCACTTGAGAGTTGATGTTTGAAGCCCTAACTTTTGTTCTCTTGGAGAAATAATCAGAGGTGGACATGAAATTCCTTCCTGCACAGAAAATCTGTATGTCCTTAAAATACCTCATCCCTAATTGAAGAGTAACTTTGGGTATGTGTGCATTTAGAGCTGTTTAAAAGATGCGGTTGGTGTGAAGACATTCAGTGGTTTTCAGTCACAGAGGTCAGAAGCTGTTCAGTGCAAATTCCTGCTCAATGCAGGGCTGAGTCCAAGGATGAAGCTTCCACAACCTCTCTGGTTGCTTCAGTATTTGATCACCCTCAGATTTGATAGACTTTACAAAATAACCTGAGTCACAGTAAGAGGAGCTAATCACAGCAGGAAGAAATCTCCCAGAAATATAAAAACTGGAGAAAGTAGAAGAGAGGACAGAACAGTTCAGAAATGTGAATACAAAGAATACAAACTACCACTTGGTAGTCAGTTTGTCAGTAGCAGGATAGTAAAGTGTGTGCTCAATGAGCAAATGAGAGACTTCCTGTTGAATTGCTTCACAGAAGTCCAGAGGTAACAGAAACAGTGCTTAAAACTCAGTATGAGGAGTCAAATGCAGATTCAACTGTTAACCTGCGGAGTTCAGTATAGCATGAGACAGTCTATCAAGAACTGAGGTTAATAAAGCAACTATTCTGATACACTAAGTGTTACTTCATCAATTAGTGAGTTGTCTCCTGCAGAAGGCTGCTTTAAAACAGGTATAAAAAAAAACTATGAAGTGACAGATCTTCCAGATCTTTTTGTTTGAAAGCTTCTTCCCTACATTGTGATGTTTCTGTAGGTATGGCACAAAGCACACTGTACACCAGCAGGATTTATCAGTTCTTATTTATAGTTATCATGCATAGATGTGCACTTTTTCCTTTACTTAGCCTTTCTAAACAAAGTAACAACGTGTACTGTAGTTATCTCCTGTGGCATTCACTGTAAAACACAGTATTTTAAAATAAGCTGTAGCATGGTAATTATTGCAATAAATTTGTTTGGTCCCTGGGCTCATGGTGAAATGAGGTTTGCATGGAACACCAGAAGGCAGCTTCCCTTCCCTCCCTAATTCATGCAGGAGTGCCCAAACTGTCATGAAAAGACAGATGTATGAAATTCTCTTCTGATAACTTCTCCATGGCAAAACTCTAAGGGGCTTAGAGGAATGAGAAGAACAGTAAAAAAATACAATTGTATATACTTGTCTATTCCTAAGACTGGAGGAACACAAATTCTTGCAACAGCTGCTTCATAAACATTCATGGTATTCACTGACTGTGCCCTGTCCTGTGCTGCAGCACATTCCCATTTTCTGAAATCTTTCGAGTCTATGTATATATAGTAAGTCTTTGCTGCATCACTGTCACTGTACTTAATAGCTAGAGTGATGTTCTGAGAGCAGACCTATTTTTAAGGATAAGCTTATCGATGTTTGCTGATTTATTTTATATCCTAGTTGATAAATCCTCAAAGAAACCATTCAGTCTGCTTATAATTCTGTTTAACCTTTCCTTTTTTTGGTCAAAGTTGTTCTATTTTTCAAATCCTCATTTAACGACAACAAATCAAAAAAGAAAAATGAGATGACTCCAGCTATGACAGAGCAAGATTTACTTTAGTACAAGGCAGAAACACTTCTATTAGAACAGGACAGACAACAAGTTAGACAAATGAAAGTGCTAGTCATGAACAAAGCTTCTTAAAACTAGTTTCTCTCAGTTTCTTAAAATAGGGCTTCAGGGTGTTTTTATCTTGTACTATCAAATTCTGTTAGTTACATAACTAAAACATGCAAATGAAGTGCAACAAAGTACTCTCAGCCGTTACGTGATTAAGCAGCTTTTAATATTTCTATTGACAAACATTGTTAAGCATAACCAGAGTGAACAGTATATACTTGAATTCTGTCCAGTGACAGACTGGTCACTGAAGTACTGATTCAGGGAGAACTACTGGCATTCTAATTTCATTTTCAGTCGAGCCTTGGGATGCTGAAGTGATCATGGACTAGGACGTGTTCCAATAGTGCCAAATTCTAGTCAAAACTCAGATTGTGCGTTAGTAGCCAAGGCTGAGGCAAACAATTATCCTCTATCTTACACAAAAAGCAACTTAGCATTGAACAGACAAAAAGTTTGGTCAACAAACTAGTTTTACTTCTTTAATAGTTTTTTTGCTAATAACTCAAGAGGCACAACAGTACCAGTAAAGCATATGGACGTTTAAATGCACAATGGCCACGGACAGTCAACTTGAATATAATAGTGTTTGGTAGCAGACCTAAAGACGACTTTTAGATTCTTCCACTCTTAAATGATTTTGTATTTCCTCATGACCTAGTCATGCACTGGAGAGGAATTCCACAGCAGTTTCCTTCTCTTCAGTTAACTCCTTAGCAGTAAGATCCATCTTCTCACGAGAGAAATCATTAATAGGAAGACCCTCAACAAACTTCCAGGTCTTGTCCTGTTTGAAAACAAACAAATAAGCCCCTCCATGTAAGAACAAGCTTCATTCAGTCTGCATGAAGGAAACTTTGCAGCTTAAGAAATAAAGCTTAGGCACTAAAAACCACATCAGGCAGCAGTTAACTTTGTTTCAGATAAAGAATGCAACTAGCACCAGCTAGTCATGTCAGATATGTCTTGTCTATCAAGCACTTAACTGACAACCAAGGTAACTTCCTTGGTTAATAAGAGTCCTCTCCGTGATAGAATGCTAAATCCCCACGTCCCAGCAACTGCAGTCCCACACTAAAAGCACTGCTGTTAACAAGCTCACGTGAGAGTTTAGTAGGTTTTGCAGAAGATATGTGGATTTAAACAGTCTAGTTACCTTGATGACAACAGGGAATGAATATAGCAAGTCTTCTGGAACACCATAGGAATTGCCATCAGAAATGACTCCCATCGAAACAAATTCCCCCTGAAACCAGAAAAGTAAGAGAGAAATTCATTTTTCACTGCTAGGAGCAAGCCAAAATTTTGACTTCCAATATCCTGCATGTCCTATGACACACTTCACGCCAGAAAAGGACAGATTCCTTCCTTTGAACCCACATGCACTTGAGGTCAACGATGCTGGCATGTAATCAAAGCAATAGGCAAACAAGCACTTAGTCAGGAGCCACATCTTACCGCTGGAGTGCCAAACCAGATGTCCCTCACATGATCACAGATAGCTTTGGCAGCTGACATGGCACTGGACAGTTTCCTAGCCTTAATAACGGCTGCTCCACGCTGCTGAACAGTCTGCAATTAAGAAAAAAAAAACCCTAAATTGAAAGCAGCAATACATGGCTTGGTGTAAATGCTGTTAGTAAATGACACAGAGAAAGCTCACCATACATAATTATTTAATTTCACCACACCAGGTATAATTAATCACTAAACAAAAGAGGTAAATAAATCATAAATACAATCTTACCAAGGCAAGAACATAACGGTGTATTTCAGAGGTTGGCTCACTCCCTAGTACCTGCTTTACAGCTAGCTGACTTACTTCATAGCAATCGGATGTCTCAAGCTTCCCCTACCAAAAGATTCTGTGCATGTCAACAGTAAGAGATGTCTCCAGCAGCACTGTCCATTAAGTTTTTTTGCTGAATACCAACATCAACTACTTGCTGGTCTCAATCCTACAATGCTGACTGCAAAAAATTAATTTAATTCCTGAAGATAGATGAACCTACCTCCCTATCCTCAAGTTTCTATTTAGAAATGTTGTGTTTAGGAATTGCAGTTCTCAGAATCAGAATAGCTTCTTAAACTGCAGATATTTTTTTTTTAGCAAGCTTTGCTAAAGCTCTATGCCAACCACACCCCAGTCTAGAAAGCAAGAATTATGAAATCTTATCTTAGGCAAAGCATTCCAGGAGAGACCAGCAGTACAATGCACCTAAAAGGCCAAGCCTGGTTTGGCCACGTACGATATAACAGGATCAAGGACATGGACAAGTTTCTGCTTACACTCTGGCTCATGAACTTTGGTTCTCAGCCATTTGGCTGCCAATCATTCATTCCACAGCAACAAGCATGAACTGAAATAAGCTATAACCAAAGCCAAGACACAGCAGAGCACTGTCATATGACAAAACACATCCTCTGTCCCAAACTAAAGCTTCCTTGGCTAAGGTGCAGTACCTGCCTGGCTGGATACCAGTAACATTGCAACACCAAGCAAAGCACAGCTGCTTGGAGTCACAGTCATCTAGGGCTTTATTAACCCATTTCACTTTATATTACATTTAGGTCACCTGTGTTCTTGACCAATTAATACCGTTATTTTGTTTTACTAACCTAAATTATTATTTATTACTACCCTACGTTAAGATATTCGCAGGCGTTTTCTAGATTTTTCAGACTACTTTCCAGAATTGCTGTGGACAATGCCACAGATTTAGATTTGGAAAGTGTGCATGTGTGCACACGAATGCATGTGCAGGGACAGGGCTGCTGGACTGCTTTGGTGGGTGGAAAGCAGCAAGTGGATCATCCTAGTTCATCTACAGAGTCACCCCAAAAAGTCACCATAGTGAAATGGCAACAGTCAGACAAGCTGCACCTGGGCAATGATCAAAACTCTTCTTGTTGAATCATTTTTGCACTCCAATTGGATTTTTCTAGCAGTATTTACACAGGCTCTCATGACTCAGATTTTTCAAGAGCAAACAACTGATAAAGATAAGCTATTTCAAGATCGCTTTTTCTACTGAGATAAAAGAGCTGTTACACAGTTTACAATTTCAGATGTGGTTAGGAGAAAGCACAAGCACAGAATGACCACAACAAAAAAAAGAAAAAAAAGGAAGAGAGATCTTACCAGGATAAAGTCTCCCTTCAGCCAGCTGTCATCTTTTATAGCTTCATAAACTCCAACTTCCTTTCCTTTCACGTTTACCTTCGCATGATTAACATCTGGATATTGAGTGGAGGAGTGGTTGCCCCAGATGATGACATTTTTCACATCATTAGAAGTCACACCGAGTTTCAGAGCAATCTAAATGGAAATTAAAGACATCTGTTGCATTGACTTCAGCTTCTCCATTCACACAATTCTTTGACAGCATTGCTCTGTTTGTATTTAGCAGAGATAACAGAAAGCATTCTACTTTGAAAAGGCCCTTTTTACCTGAGATTTAGCTCTGTTGTGATCCAAACGAGTTAAGCAGCTAAAGTTTTCCTTTGGTATAGATGGGGCTGACTTCGAAGCAATCAGGCAGTTAGTATTTGCTGGATTCCCAACAACCACAACCTAAAAACAAAAAAGGGAAGGCAAAGTTGAAGCAGGTATTTCTGCAAAACAACTCCCTCCAGTGAAATACATTGCTTTGCCTTCAAAGAAGCTATCAAAAGGCTGACTTTTCTAAATTTCTTCATTGTCTTCAACAAGATTGTTTACTCTGTGTTTTTCATAGACATCCAAGTCTTCTATAACTGCACAGAAAAATATTTTCTGGGTAGGTATTTTCTTTATAATTTGACACTCAAATGTAAAAGAGAACAAACATCTAGGGAGATTTGTGCAGACTCACAGCCAGGCTTGAAAACTCATGCTACCAGGTAGAGGGAAAGCAAGATACATGCACACTAGTCAGCCCACAGTGAATTCACCGTCACCTTTTAAATGCTTTCCAGACTGGCTGCCACTGCTTTACATAATTGCTTTATTATTAAGAAAGCCAGAACAGTGACTTATCTCAATGTTCATAGGCTGTTAGAAGTAAAACACTGCCTCAGCTTAGATCAGTGTTTTACTACGGAAAACTGATTTTTATTCATCCTTCATTTGTGCCTCAAATGACTAATGTCAAGCTCCATATACTCTCAATCACAGAAGCTAATCTGCAAACCTCCCTTTGTATTGCCCCTTTTGAAAGTGAGTTCAGTAAATTTTCCACTACCCCACAACAGTTATATTGGTAGTTTTTATTCCAACTGGATAAAGAAGCAAACAAGTCTTTAGAAGCAGTAGGAAGTTCATCAGCAGAGGAAGTAGATATTAAAAAGTCAGTTACAAAGCACAGTTGGAGTCTGGGTCTGAGATTAAGAGCAGTAGGAGAGCAGCCACATGATCCCATTAACTGTGCTGAAAGAATCTGAGAGAGAACAATTAAAATCTTCCAATGCTCCAAAGCACAAACAACCTATATAAAGCCCATTTTTTGTGCAACTGTAATTCCATATTGATACTGAAGTTAAGGGTCATTATGTTAAAGCCACAGATGGATATGAAGTAGGCAGCTGCATGTGGGTAATTTAGTTCTCCCAGAGGAGAGAGATAATGAACAAAAGACTGCTGATTTCTTTAAATATAGTTTCGTGGAGTTGGGTTGGGTTTTTTTTCAAATTGGTGGTAACCAATTCAGAATATGTGTGAAATACAGCAATACAATGTAAGACCCATCTTTTTCACAAAAAAAAAATTAAGGAGTAAATCATCTGCCTATTTAACATTCTGTATCTTATCTAGCCTTGACTGTGGTATATTTTCCAGGGCTTAAATAAAGAAATGCCTGCACTGAACAAGCTCCTGGTTGTGCAGTGTCATTCTACAATGTATTTAGATCTCTACATAACAGAGAACTAATGCTTTAAATTCAGTTTCTATATTCACCTTGACAGTCTTTTTGGCATACTTGTCCAAGGCTGCACCCTGAGACTTGAAAATTTTCACATTTGCTTTGAGTAAATCCTTCCTCTCCATGCCCTCTCTCCTTGGCATGGAGCCAACCAGAATTGCTATGTCAAGGTCTTTGAATGCAACTTCCTCCTTGTCTGTTGGAATGACCTCTAAAAAAAGGAAAGGGAGGGGGGAAATTCAGCAAGATAAATACTCATGGCATAGTGTTAATGGGTATATTCTTTTGTTCATAAACAGTATATAATCTAATCTGACAATACCACTACCTTCCTCTTCCAGAAATACAAGTACAGTCATCTAGCCCTAACTCCACAGATTAAATACTTGCCAGTAAACGGTTTATCTATGCAAACATTTATCTAAAGTGGGAAACACAGGAGAAATCTATTGAAGAAGATATGTTTCATGTGTCTCTATCTGATACTCTTCACTTCTGCAATAACTTTTCAGTGGCAAGTATCAACACAAGTGAAGTTTTCTACCTGCTTTAACAATTCAAACCAAAGAGGGCTTGACTTGTACAAGAGCTGGTAGCTACACACTTTTTTTTCAACTACTGTAGCAACTAGAGTAACATCTACTTGCTCTCTTTCATCATCTTCTTTAAAGTATCAGAACTTAACTTGTTTACACAACTTGATAAGCAATTTTTTATTTTGTGCAGAAGATACTTCTAAAGACTAAATTATTGGGGTTTTTTACTTAGCAAAGGCATATTAAACATTCAGTGGCATTTCACCACTAGAATACAATGCACACATCTGACAGGCAGAAAACCCAGGATTGGATGATATAAACCGAAACCCAGGTATTTGCATTGTCAATTCTTTTCACAAAACTCATTTGATGGCATTCTTCCTAGCTTACAGCCTAAGTTATTATCTTCCATAAAATATAAACTCAAGAAAGGGTAAGGATCATCTAATATTTTCTTCTGCTTAACTTCCTATAGGAACTCATAAATGAAACAGATGTACTATAAAATCTTGTAGGTGTAAGAAAAGATTTGTTTGATCACCTCTGAGCAGTGGCAGAGCACAGTCCTGCAGCTCCATCACCACACCTTCCAACACAGTCATCATGGGAGTGATATCCAGCAGCACAAGAACAAGGGGCTGTAAAGAAAGAAAAGGTTTAAATGCAAGTTGGGCACAATCTGTTTTGAATCTTGTACTCTGCTAGAAACTGCTGTCTTGGGCAAGATTTAAAACCTATTTACAGAAAACAAACAACTTCAGCACAACCAGAACTGTTAAAGTGGAGAAGGACTTCCCCACTTTAAGCAGAAATTACTCGCATATTGGTAAACCATTCTGAGAGTCTATGAGACAACCACTCTCTGACTCACTGACATGAGCTCCTTTATTCCTGGGCAGCAGAGACGTGACAATTCAGTGTGAGAGTTACCTGGTCTTTGCCGAAGACATCGCCCTTGGCAATGCTGTAGAGCAGCGAGTAAGCAATCTGCCCAGCAGCTCCAGTCACCAGGACTCTGACAGGTTCACCCTGCAAAACAACCACAGAGCCTTACCCACAGCTACACAGTGCAGGCTCACACCATCTGAGTGCTAGAAATTAATGGTTACTACAGAAAGAAGGTTATGATATATTTAACCTGGATGAAAGCACATGCCTAAATGGGGGTTAGCCTCAGCTCCTGGGATCAGACTTCTGTTCTGCTAGAAGCACCAGCAATTTCTCTACTTGCTTTTACAGAAACACAATGCCAATATCATCTTTAAGAAATGCCCCTGGGAAAACTTTCAAAATGCCAAGAATAACAATCTATTTGAAAAGCTTTCTATTCCCTTTAACAACATTGCCTTTGTAACACAACAGTGTACAACATACTCACTCATTAGCTTATCCATTCATACTTGAAATTCACTACAGAAGTTTTAAAAGCTTCACTTCACTGGTTTTCATATTCTTTCACTTTTGAGGGCTGTTTCCATTAAGCATTTTGAATGCATATTTACAACCAAAGCCTTACTGAATGCCAGAAACCAAAGATTTAAAACTACTGCCTCCCTGAACACTGAACTCACTGCAACAATTTAACAAATCCACAGACAAAAGCCACATTATGAACAAATATAAGGCACTAATATCCATAATACAACTGTTTATTGTCAAACTGACCCAGAACACTAAAAGACTGGGAGAAGGCTGCTAATATGTTGCTATATTGCAAGTAAGGGGGGAAAAAAAAAGGTACTTTTTAAACAAAAAGAGGGTAGATTTAGATAATAAATATTTTACAGTAAGGGTGGTGAAACACTGGCACAGGCTGGCCAGAGAGGTGATAGATGTCCCATCCCTGGAAACATTCAAGGTCAAGTTGGACAGGGCTCTGAGCAACCTGGTCTAGTTTAAGATGTCCCTGCTCATTGCAGGGTGGGTGGACCAGATGACCTTTAAAGGTCTTCAAACCAAAATGGAACACATGCTAAAGGACATTCATAACCCAATATTTTATAAGCTTGTTTTTTGTATTTCCCTTTTTCTTTAGAGGCAATAGGGCTGAGGCAGATTATGCTAAGACGTGAACAAGCAGACTCTCTGACCAGCCTGCTGGAATGCTAAGCCCACTTTATGAAATAATTAAAAGACGATCATTTGAGTTATGGACCAAACAGGCATAACTGAATGTGAAAGAAATGATTTAATTGCACCTTGGGTTACATTATGAAAAGTGTAGCTTGCAGTGCAAGCACAGACACTGTGCTCAGTGCTGGTGATGCTGCAGCTGGAATGCTGAGTCCAGTCTTGGCACCCTGAGCTCATGTACTGTAAGATGAGGCTGAGGGTGCTGGACATGGTCTGGAAAGGTAGAGGCTAAGGGGTGAACTAACAGTACACTAGTACATCTTCACGGAGGGTCACAAAAATGATGCTTCCCAACACTTCCCAGTAGTGGCAGATGGCAGAACAGGCTGCAAAGGCTACAAGTTAAGAGAAAAATTCCAGATTACATGGTAACTGCTGCAGCAGTGCAAGGTACCCAGGGAGTCTGCAACCTTCACCCTTGGTGGTTTTCAAGACCCAGATGAAAAAACACATGTCATAAGTTAGCAGTGACAAAAGCCTTGCTGTCAGGCTGGACTGGACAACCTCCAGACATGAAGCAATAGAGGGCAGAGCGCATGACCTCTACAGATCCTTTCCAACCAACATTCCTGTCACCGATATTTATAGGAAAACCATTTTGGGCTTTGAGTGTATTCTCTCCGCAGAAGTGACCAGACAAGCACAGTCACATCAAGCCAGCATTAGGTAACCATAAAAATGAGGCCACCTACCCCATTTTACCACATACCAGATAAAATGAGTGCACAAGCAATGAAGTTAAACTACTGAACTCGCAGATTTAGACATGGCCTGGTTGTGCCTTCTTTATGGGTGATTCTTTAAATCTCTGGCTACATGATTACTGGTTACACAGGGTTGAACTGCATTATTTTCTTTTGAACTTGTCCTGCTCTAAGTCTCATCCCTCAAACCTCATTGAAACTCCACAAGGAGAGGGAAGGAGAGCAAACAACCAATTCTTGATGGTTTAAATCTCAAAACTAGTTTTGGTACATTGTTCTTGAGTAGGGAAATGTACCACAATGTCTGAATGACAACAGGCAGCATAGAATAAGACGTGTATCAAATTTTAAACCCAACTTTTCAGCAAGTTTCTAAGGAGAATCTATATTTTATTTATATAAAGGGAACAATGAACACTCTTTTAAGGCAACAAACCATACTAGTTAGTGAAAAAAGTACAGGAAAGTTACTGTGCTGCAAAACCTCAGCCTGGCAAAATCCCATATCAGTGACATATGAAAAGTGATCCCATGCTAATCATGCTACTCCAGAACTCAGACAGGTACCAGCAGAACACATTTTCTTTGAATTACATGGCACCTGAAATCAACTGTGAGCTGATTTCTGAATTTCCAGTGAGTGAAACAAAGATTTTAAGGCTCTTACAGCATTATAGTGAGTATTTATCAACAGGAGAGGGAAGTAGTAGAACATAAAAAAGTAAGAGATAGCATCATTTATTATTGTTTTGCTGAGACAAACTTAGCATCTAGACTTTAAAAAAAACCCCAGACCATCAGTCATGACCCAGCTCCACCCTCTTAGCATAATTATGTTTGGTTATTTCTATCCCTCCTTCCCCTTTTGGGCTGGAAGAAGAAGAAGAAACAAGCTAAAATAAAGTGAGGTGTACTGCCTACTTGTTTTTTTTCCTCTCCAAAACTTCAGTATGCTGGATTCAGTGCATTCCCCAAACCCCTGGTCCCCCTACACCAGTTGTGAGCATTTAGTACCAAAGAAACTTTCATGCTTTCTCTTAAATCCAGAAGTTAGATTAACAAGCCAAAAACATTGTGCTGCTTACAATATGTGGATAATTCTCCCAAAAACAACTTTCATCGCATATCAAAACTGGTCTCAGTGAGCATCTGAGGCTACTTTTGGAGGCTGGATGAAATGGCTGGTTTAGAGAAATGGTTGGTTTAGAGTAATGAGTAACTTTCCCACAATGGAAGTTGTGGGTTCTGCACATTCATGTCCAGGAACTTTAATCCGTGACTTGGCTCCTACAGGACTATTTTCATGCTGTGGTAACTACAGAGGTGACCTTCATTCACCATCAGGTATACAAGAACTAGAGGATGAATTAAACAACAACTAACTGAGCTATTTTGTTTCAAAGCCTTCCCTACTCCACATCCAGCTGATATATACATAAAGATTTTAGGAAACTAAAAGAGTAGCACAGGTAAGGAAAAAAAGGATGAGAAAAGAAACCCCAACAACTGAACACTGCATCCCCAGGTTCCCTTCTCCACCTAACTGAGCAATCGTGTATGATTTCTCCCCCTCCTAAACTATCACAGATAAAGTAGAGCTTCCAATATCAAATGAGGAAACTGTAGGCTTCATGCCCTCCCCACTCTGGGTTAAGAACTCAGTGCCTCAGTTATGGCTGTGATTACTGCTGCTATGAGCAGTACTAAACCACTAGTACCACATATGCAAATAGCAACACACTGCAAAACTGACTGAGGAGGTTACAAAGGTAAGGAAAAGGTAACTCCCAACCTATCAAATGTTGTGACAAGAGCATCTGTGTCCTATCTGCACAAGAGGCAGACTTTGCATTGCTAATTACAGTTATAAAAGACCTCAATAAATATTATTGCTGATAAACTGTCTATAAAATATCATCCACTTAACATTATTCCTGAATATTAAAGCTAACTAAGTTATCCCACCTTGCTTGCCAAAAATGATTAATTTAATGCATTAAAATAAACTCTATCTCAGTCTAGAGTTTGCTTAGAAACTTTCCCTTCTTTAAAGCACAATGCAGTGACAATAAGTGCACTTGGAAATGTGATAGAAGGTATGAGCAAGACAGTTGTGCCCTTGAGGAACGCCACCAGCACTGTGGTTCACAGACTGAATTCCAAAGGTATCCTTTCCCTAGGAAATGACCTTGAGGCAGGTGCCATGAAAAGCCTTTTTCATTTCACTGAGCTGCTGCATCAATAGACAGATGACTTTATTTCAGAAATTTAAAGCTTGTGCCCAACACCACAAGCACAATCAGAAAGGCAAAGGCAAGATAAAAACAGTGACATTCTGAAAGGTCTGGACATCAAATTAACTTACAACCAGCTGTTCTCCGTGGCCAGCAAACTCATGTCAGCCAATGTTTTCAAAGCTCAAGTACAAGCTAAAACTTGCTGTCTTGTGGTCACTCCTGAGAATTCAGATTTTAAACAGAAAGAGTGGAGAAGGGGGATAGATAAAGCTTATAAATTTTGCTGGGGTTTTGGGTATAGTTGAAATAATAAACCACTTCTCAGAGCATGCAAAGTCCTAAAAGTAAAGGTCCAAATAACAGGATGCAGAGTACAGAAAGCCATGGAGATTTTTTCATTATTAGAGAGGAAATCAGGGTCTCTGTGCAGCTCTGTATGTGCATATATGTACATATACATACACACACGTACGTATACATGCCGCAGAGCAGAGAAGCACTGCAGTTCACCTATGCAACCTCAGGGCAGAACTAGAAGGACTCCTTGACAATCTAAAGAGCCTACACACACAGCTGGATTTCCGACAGCAAGGAGAGATGAAACGACAAAGACATTTCACAGGCAACTCCCCCTGAGCTAGCACAGAACCGCACCGAAACCTTTCACGCCTCACGGAACCGA
>NW_008686945.1:5713-5959 GCF_000695815.1 Acanthisitta chloris | reverse complement strand
CCTGGTCGGGCCGAGCCCCTGGTACCCGCCGTGGGGTGACAGGAGCTCTGCACTCTGGTGCCCAGCACTGAGGAGTCCTGATATGCCAATGCCCTGGTACCCCAGTACCCCGACAGCTCTGTATCCTGGTACCCCAGACCCAGGCTCTGATACTGCTGGGCTGATGTTTCCCGGGCTGCCCTGGCGCCCTCCTGCCCTAACCGCAGTCAGCCTTGCAACTCGCCACGCACTGGGCTGCACACCCGG
>NW_008686945.1:3255-5617 GCF_000695815.1 Acanthisitta chloris | reverse complement strand
GCCCACTGTGCCCTGCTCCACCACCCCGCACCCCACCCCGGCTCCCCTGGGCAGGCTGGGACACACGGGGGGCTGGGCTTGTGTTGTTCCCAGCTCCCAGTGCGGGAGTGGGGGTCCTGTCAAAACCACGAGCCAGGGAACCCCTGGATGTCCCAGGCACTAGGACCTTACTGGGCAGAGATCAGCCGGCCTGACCCTGTCACAGCCCTGAGCCTTGGAGCACTGCAGGGCATGGGCCATTTGGCCAGTGTGTCCCCAGAGCTGCCAGCCCCAGCTGGCCCTGGCAGTGGTGACTGGTACAGGCTGCAGGTGTGAGAGCACAGCCTTCGAGGAGGCTCTGGGAATAATTCCCTCTCAATGGCAGCATGGAAAGATGCAGCCTTTTCTGGACCTGGAAGCTGGATGTCAATGGCACCAGGGACCCCAAACCGTGGCGCTCATGCTCCAAACCCCTCTAGGGACTTTGTGCCCCACATCCCACCGGGAACCTCTTCCTTGCCTGGGGCAGGAGGCTCTTGCCTTGGTGCTCTGGAGCAGAAAATGGGGGTGCAGGAGAGGACACTGATCCAGGGGAGTCCAGCTCCATGCTGGGAACCTGCCCCACAACTGCATGTTCAGTGGGCAGCGAGCAATGGTCTGTGCCCCCGGCACAGGGGGAACCCTGGCCCCATTGCCTGGGTGATGCTGACAGCTCTGGGGCTATTTTTAACCCCCTCATTGCTGAGTTGCCCTGAGCGGGGTGTGCTGGGTGGGAGAGAGACACCCTCCTGCCACAGCTCCAGTGTCCCTCCTGAAGGGCTTGAATTTCCATCCCAGCCTCAGCCCCACGTTAATCCCAGCCTTTAGCCAATAAAGCTCTGGCTAAATTAGGTAAAGGCGCCGGTTGCCAGTGAGCGGGGCCGGGTGCCGCCAGGGTGCTGATAGGCTGCAGGGGCTGGGGGGCAGCAGCTGGGGGCACAGCCCACAGTGGCGACACTACAAATTGGGGTGCCAGGGGCATCACAGAACTTCTGGGAGTTCCTGCTGCAGGAGCTGGTGGTTCTCTGGGGGTGGGAAGCACCATAAATTCCCACGATGGTAAGTGCTCCTGTGTGTTTTGTGCTGTGTCTGGACAACACCCCACCGGGCAGGAGGCACCGGGCAGCGCATTGCCCTGGGGGATCTGCGCTGCAGAGGTGCCTCTGCAGAGGGCAGTGGGGAGACAGTCCCCGGGGCTGGGCTGAGGTGTTGAGGACAAGAGGTATTGGGGTGGTGCCGGGTCCCCACGGTGTATGCCTGGGGGGACTGTGAGCTGCCAGGGGGTTGCTGGTGCCTGGGGACACCGGCTCTGCCCCGTCCGGAGCTCGGGGCTGCGCAGAGGCAGCGGCAGAAGCAGAAGGGGGTGGCTGAAAGCCGAGCGCTGGGTCATGCGACACGGTGTTGCCGCTGACTCTGCGGCCGAACTGCGCCTCCAGGAGAAACTCGATCAGGGCTGACAGGTGCCGCGGCTGCAGCCCTGACAATCCCTACAAGGGGAGCTGAGGAGATCCCAAAAATAGTGCTGCATGCCTGGGATGCCAAGGTTGCACACGGGGACCCATGGGCCCCACACCATGGAGCCCCCCAGATAGTGGGGGGCCTCAGGCAGGTGGCTACCCACAGCCAACCATCCTCATGGATGTCCAGGAGGCACTGAAAATGCAGAGATTGCTGGAGGCCATGGCTCACCCCAGCATGTCATCATCCTGCAGTGGGGCAGGGCTCTCCCCACAGCCCTGTGGCATCAGGCTGTGCTGTGCACGGTGTCTCTGTTCCGATGTGGGTGGCTGTGGTGACCCTTCTCCCTTGCCTTGCAGACGGACCAGCAGGCAGAAGCCCGCGCCTTCCTCAGCGAGGAGATGATTGCGGGTGAGCATGGGGGCAGTGGGGAGAGGGCCAGACATGGCCACAGCACAGGGCCTGGCTCTGCCGTACTGCCCGGCCCTAACCCACCTCTCCACAGAGTTCAAAGCCGCCTTCGACATGTTTGATGCGGACGGTGGTGGAGACATCAGCACCAAGGAGTTGGGGACAGTAATGAGGATGTTGGGTCAAAATCCCACCAAAGAAGAGCTGGACGCCATCATCGAGGAGGTGGACGAGGATGGTGAGCAGTCCTTGGTGGTGGGTGACAGGGGTGGGCACTAGACAGGGTGGGCAGCCAGACCCACACTGAGCTTCCTCCCCCCAGGCAGTGGCACCATCGACTTCGAGGAGTTCTTGGTCATGATGGTGCGCCAGATGAAAGAGGATGCCAAGGGCAAGTCTGAGGAGGAGTTGGCCAACTGCTTCCGCATCTTTGACCGGTGAGTCGGGGGGCAAAGTGGTCCATCCTGCCCATGTG
>NW_008686945.1:1106-3203 GCF_000695815.1 Acanthisitta chloris | reverse complement strand
AATGCAGATGGGTTCATCGACATTGAGGAGCTGGGTGAGATCCTGAGGGCCACCGGGGAGCCTGTCACTGATGAGGACATAGAGGACATGATGAAGGACTCGGACAAGAACAACGATGGCCGCATTGACTTCGATGGTGAGCAATGACCCTGGCCATGTGCTCATGCTGTGCACCTGGGCAGGGCTGTGGGCTGAGGTTACTGCTCTCTTGCAGAGTTCCTGAAGATGATGGAGGGCGTGCAGTAAAGGACCAGACATTCCTCAGGCTGGTTGCTGCATCCAGCCCTGCTCCCCTGCAGCTCAGGGAGCAGCAGCTCTGCAGCACCCAGCCCCTGGCACTGGCTGAGACCCTGCTCTGTGCCAGGGCCCCAGTCTCATCCCACCACTGGCGGCTGCGCTTTTCCTCCTGTCTGTCATCTGTGGCTTCAATTCATGCCTCAATAAAAGAGGAAAGGCTTGAGCTGCTGGTCCAGGACTTTATTGGGTGTGCACGGGGAGGGGACTGAGACACCATGCCCCTGCCCCACTCCCCAGGGAGGGGACTGTGCCTGGTGGGTGCCTCATGCCAGATGAGCTCATGCCACGGGGCCACACTCCAGGACTGCAAGGGCAGCACAGGGCTGTGGTTCCCACGGGCTGCTGGACAGATGCCAGCGCTGAGCTCAGAGTTTCCATCCAAAACAACTGGTTCACACGTCAGCGGGTGGGGGAGTGCAGCCCTGGCCCCAAGACTCCTGCTTCAATGCAGGGCCGCGGGACAGCAGGGGTTCTGGGGAGCCACCACCATTTGCCCCACACTGGGACCTCAATCTCCCACCCAGAGAAGCACAGAGGACCTGGCTATAAGGTGAAAGGGCAGCAGCCACCCCCTCCCTGTGGGGTCAAGGTGATGCTGGAACCTCTGTGCCTGGACAGGCTGTGCTAGCCTGCCAGGCATCACAGCTCCCTGGGGACCAGCTGGGGCGGAGCACAGCAGGCAACAAGGGGGGCACAGCCCCCAGGCCGAGATGGGTGGGACTGCCTATGCAGCTGGCAGGATACAGCTCAGAGCCAGTCACATCCCTACAGCACAGCACTGTGGCACAGGGAAGCTGAGAGCCTCAGAGAGCCAAGGACCACCACAGGCATCCTGACTGCCCTGTTCTCACAGGGTGCAATGGCACCAGGCAGAGGGGATGTATGCCGTGCACGGGGAGCAGTGGGGATGTGTACCACAGCCCAGGCTGCCCTCTGCAAAGCCACAGCTGGACACCGACAGCTGGTGCTGCAGCTTGGGGGCAGCAGCGATGGCCCTCGGCTGCGGGAGGAGCGGTGCAGGAGGAGCACAGAGGCCCGTGAGCTCAGCACCGGTAAGGAGGGGGTGGCTGCACTGGGCAGCAGCTGCAGAGTCCACGCCAGGGCCATGCAGGGGCTGCAGGGCCCTCCATCCTGCAGGGCTGCGGCGGGTGCTGCTGGCAGGGCTGCAGCAGACACCACTGAGCCCACTGGAGCGGCGGGAGCTGGAGCGACTGTGGGTGCTCTTCCTCTCCACCCTGGAGCTCTTCCTGCAGGACCTGCACCGTGCCCACCACCTCTGCCAGCTCTTCTCCACGCAGGGGGGTGGTGTGGCCCCACTGCACACTGGGCTAGGGGGCTGGCAACTGCCTGGCCGGCGAGCGGGGTGTCCAGTGCAGCCCCCAGCCACCCAGTGCTTGGAGGAGGAGATTGAGCAGGTGAGGGTCATGCTGGCAGAGATGGAGAGCAGAGCCAACATTCCGCCATGGACAGTGGAAGCCACAGAGACCACACAGCCAGCAGGGAAAGGCAGCACTGCAGTCGGGGGGAACTGGGGAGGGTCCCGTGCTGGGCACTGCTGTGGGGTGCTCTGAGCAAAGAGCAAGAGGAGGCAGCAGAGCTGGCACTCCTTGTTAGAGCAGGGGACAGGTGCCCTATATACCTCCCCAGTCCCTGTTCTTCTGCCTGTGCAGACAATGCTGAGGGCTGTCCCCACCTTGCAGAGGGAATGGGTCCACTCTGTGCCCCCCAAATGTTGACAAAGCCCCGGTTACCCCACAGGGGGGCAGCATCCCTCCCTCCCCACCCTCACCGATGGCTCCT
>NW_008686945.1:0-1071 GCF_000695815.1 Acanthisitta chloris | reverse complement strand
CAAAGCCCCTGTTACCCCACAGGGGGTCAGCATCCCTCCCTCCCCACACTCACAGAGGGCTCCTCTGGGAACTCAGGGGGTGCCAGGCTAGCACAGAACCTCCAGCAGAAGTTATAAATGTGCATTTATTTATACATTAACCGTGGCTCGGACTGTGACATTAATTTAAAAACAGCCTATGATACAGAACACAGAGGGCAGCTGGGCGGGAGCAGGCAGGGAGTGAGGACGGTGGGGGGCAGTGGTGGTGCTGGTCAGGTCTCCTGGCTCTTGGCCTGCTTGGTGTACGTCTCCCGCACGTACTTCTTGTAGGCTGAGGAGAGACAGTGGACAGGAGGCTGAGGGTCCTGAAGCAGCCACAGGGCCAGGCAGGCAGTGCGACACAGCAGGACTGGGGGCTGTGCTGCTGCCCATCCCAGGGGAAAGGGGACAAGGCAGGGGCTCTGCTCTGGGCACTCACCGACTTGGTTCTTCCAGAGCTCAGCGGCGTGCGTGTTCAGGGGGCTATCAATGTTCGGCTCTAGGAAACAGGGGCTGGGTCAGCTCGTGGGGTAACCTGCACACCTCCAAGCCCCGGTCTGGGTGGGAGATCCCCACCAACACCCCACAACAGTGTGGCCACAGGACTCACCTGCCAGCAGGCTCTGTACAGAGAGCAGGATAGTGCGCACGTCGTAGAGCGCTGACCATTTTTCCTTGAGGATGTCGAGGCAGATGTTGCCCTGGGTGTCGACGTTGGGGTGGTAGCAGGGGGTCGCCCCGGGTGGGGGTAGCCGCTAGGGAACTCCAGCGACAGCTTGTACCGCAGCTCCTCGTAGGGCTGGGGGTGGGAGTCAGAGGGACAGGAGTCAGGGCACAGCCCCGTGGGAGGAGCGGGAGTTACGGGGGCCATGACCCCAGAGGTGGTGAGGAAGCCTCGGGGAAAGGGGAACAGAGGAGTGTGACCACCCTCGGTTGGAGGGAGGAGGATGGAGCAGGTCAGAGTCCCCCCAGCCCGGAATCCTGCCTCTCACCGTGCCGGCGGCGCCGTCAATGGTCCCGATCCACTTGAAGAGGTTGTCGGACTCGGGG
>NW_008686944.1:3890-6643 GCF_000695815.1 Acanthisitta chloris | reverse complement strand
ACCTTGATGATTCTGTGATTCTATTGCATTTAAGTTAATAATAACATGTTCTGGTCACATTCTACATTCAGATGTAAGTTAACTTCATTGTCAGAAAATCTGAACTTGAAGAAACGAGCAACAAAAAAAGTTTGTTGTGTTTCATATATTTTCTTAATTAAAATGCTTGGAGTAACTGTGTAGTGTGCAAGACTTTATGCCTGCAAAAAACAGAGAATCCTTCCATTTGTGTAGCAACTAACATCCCAGCAGAGCTTATAGTCAGTCAGTGCTGTTGAGTATATAAGTCTGAGAATCTGGTTCCTTCAACAGGAATCACATTGTTTCTGAGAGACAGAAAAAGCCTCTCACAGTGATCTTGAGTGAATCTCAGGAAATGTGTTCATGAAAAACACAACTACTTTGTGAAGTCCATGATGGCAGAGCCCTGAAAGCACAAAATTCTGGTCATGCTGCAGAGTGGTAAGATCACAGTGACCTTTTTGATCAGCAATACCAATGTGTTTGAAATATGTTTTTTAGTCCTTCTCTGAGTATCAAAGTCTAAGACAGCAAAAGATTCAAACAAATAGCAAATAGTTGAAAAATGTGCATTCAGGATTCATTAAAATGATGGAAAACTCTGGATATGGGGCTCCAATTGACTTAATTGGGAACTTAACCCTAACCTTAAACCCATTCATATGTCCTTTGCTGTTGTTTTTACCTTTAAAGAGGATCCTACCCATCTCCCAACCCCCCCAAAGAAAAATAATTGAACAATCAAGTGGACCAAGCACAAAATATTAGAATGTAATAACTTTGCCTATTGCAAGGTTATATTTGGGTTTATGTCAGTTTTGACAAGGCAATAATTGCTTCTAAGTAGTTACTAAAATAGTAAAACTGTAAGATTTTAAAGGATTTTGAAACGATGCTGAGAGACCTTTCCAGTTTTTGCTGCTTTTAAGGCCTTTATCAATCTTCAGTTTTCCAAGCTGTACTGGAATGCCAAACACAAACTGAACGTTTTCCTTCTGTACTTTATTTCCATTTGTCCTTTCATATAGCACTTAATTTTCCCTAGAAAGCCCAAAAATTCCAGCTGACAGACAGAAGACATGGACATTAACATAGATCATTCCTAAGACAACTGATTGGAGTAGCTTTTTCAGCCAGTCCTAATGAAAGGCACAGCAGTCACAAACAGAGATCTCTGTTTATATGATAATTTATGGGTCTAATAATGCCACTTATATGAATTACATGTTTCTTATAAACTGGATAATAAACTATATGCTAAGACCAGAACAGGCCAATGGCACATTAGTTTCTGCATTTTTAATCAAATGTGCCTCCAGGGACTAGGCACTAGTATCCTGACTTTCCATCCTTTCATTGCTGGGGGAGGAAAGTCATCCCAAATGATAAAGGGAAAGTGTAGAGCAATAGAGCTTAGCCTGAAAGCTCCTGGAATCTTTCATTCCTCTGTGCATCACAGGAAGGAGAATATAAAGCAACTGTCATTTGGAAATGAATGACCTTTGCATTGTAGCAATAAAAGCAAAGTTCCTCAGAATCCTTCCAGATGAAAGATATTGAGCTGTGACAGTTAGTGGTGGGTTTCACTGCCTAGTTCTGAGTTCTAGAGAAACTGAGAAGTAAAATATTTGGGAACTAATATTTGGGAACTAGTTTTGCAATAGCATTTTTGGATATCATTGTTTTGCAAATCTAAACATATTAGATCCATGAATATATTCTTTTAAAAAATCTTTCTGGAAAAATAATTGCTTTGAAATATATTTATTATTGTATAGGTCTGTGCATATCTGGAAAGAAAAAAGATGGACCATTTAGAAATGGCAGACATGTTTTGAGGAAGTTTTCATATGGAAACAACAAAAAAAATATTCTGTACCATCTTACAGTTCTGAAAGAGTTGTAATTCTAGTTGTAGTTGTTATGTTGTAGTTAAAAAAGAGTACTTTTTTTGACTTCTTATTGAAAAATCAAACTTTTGGTCTCTTCTCATCAGTTGCTGACTATGCAAGAACTTGTCAAAATTTCCAAACCACTGTGAACAGCCTTTGATTCTCCATCTAAATTACTTTGTATATGAATTCTTTTACATCAGGGTTGTCTCTTGGAATCTCAGGATTTTACATCAGGACAAACAGCATGTTAATAAGTTCAGTTGTTGCTTGGTTAAATTGTTCACTTCTTCCTGGCAAGCAAACATTTGTTCAGTTATAAGTGTTGGTATCTACTGAGCTCCCAAGCTCCATGGAGGCATAAATCAGTTTGTTTTTATTGCTTTCCATCTAGATACCTGCTGTTCTTTCCCAGCAGCTCTTTTGCTCTGTTACCCAAGCAATACTGTGAAATCTGTGTAGAGATAATAAAGTCAATTGGTCAGAAAATGACTCTTGGTTTGCTAAGTGCTGCAGGTAAAACCAGGGAATTTTATTACGGGATTGTCAAACTGTCGTATTAGGAGGACAGGAGAGCACAAAAAGGCAAAATATATTTTAGGAATTTAAGCTTAAATAAGCATAAATATTATCTCTTCTGCTTCCTCTTCAACCAAAATTTTTGCCCTAGTTCATTCATGACCATTTAAGATGCACTCTTCA
The DNA here is from genome assembly GCF_000695815.1 of Acanthisitta chloris. Classification (NCBI taxonomy): domain Eukaryota; kingdom Metazoa; phylum Chordata; class Aves; order Passeriformes; family Acanthisittidae; genus Acanthisitta; species Acanthisitta chloris. The sequence goes on along the minus strand of NW_008686944.1, from coordinate 4,028 downwards.
ACCAAAATTTTTGCCCTAGTTTATTCATGACCATTTCAGATGCGAGGGCAAATAGCATCTATATGGCTGAGATAATCATGCCAGCAAGTGAAGTGGATTATTATATCAATTAGAAAAGATGATTTATGGGAAACGGAA
>NW_008686944.1:0-3454 GCF_000695815.1 Acanthisitta chloris | reverse complement strand
CCTGGCAGTGTTCACAGCCAGGTTGGATGAGCCTTGAGCAACCTGCTCTGGTGGGAGGTGTCTCTGCCCAGGGCAGGGGTTGGGGATGGATGATCTGTAAGGTCCATTCCAACCCCTAAAATTCTATGATTCTCTGATCAAATAGGTTGTAGTTTTCAAGGCTTAAGCAAGACCAAACACATGGTTTCAAATTGAATTCATGCACCAATATTTGTCATCCTGTGTTACTGAAAACTCTTTGACTGAAGATAACCATTTTTCTTGCATTATTTTTCTTCTCTTTTGTGTGTGACACTTCATTACTGGAAGCCTCTTCCCTTGCCTCATAATTCAGATTCTTGGCACACCGTATTGACTTTTATGGTTAAGAGTAATGCAAATCATTTACAGCTGTCTCTTGGTTTAGGTGTGCTCTGTGCTTAAAAACCAGTCAACTTGGTTTTTCCTCAACCCAAACCCCAGTGATCCCAAGTCTGTGGCTTAAACATGCCAATTTTCATACCAAATATTCTTGTTTCTTTGCTCTTTTGAACGTGTGGCTGAGACTTTGCAGACAGTGTTGTCCAAACACTGATGCCTGGAGCCAAACTGGGGCTGAATTAGTTGTCAACAGATATTGCCCCAATGGGAACATTCCTTTAATTTCCCATTATTGTACTCTTTGTTCAACAATATCAACTTTAATTTCCAATCAAGGTAATAACCATTACAAAGGATTTGAATTAATGGTATTTAACATTTGGAATGGTGGAGTTGCAATGGTTGGTTGTAAATCCTTGGAGCTTACATTTTGGAATTTATCTGAGCTCCACTGGCATCACTTATCCAAATAGATGAGTTGGTTATCTCTTGTGTTGGCAAGTTGTAATCTCTGTTTCTAAGCAGAGATATGATAATATAAAATCCACCTCCCATCCATAAATCACTATTCAGACACCTGCTTGGGTGTTGAAAAGGCCATTTGGACTTACATATGCAGGGTATTTTATTGTTAGGCCTTATTAAACATAATCCAGTTTGTCCTTTCTCCAATGCTCAGAGCTGTCAGTTTCCCATTTCTCTGTCTGAGATCCAACACCAGAAGCAGCAAAGCTGTGTATCACTTGGCAAGAACCCCTAGAATGCAGGATGCCAGCTGAGCATAGCCAGCCTGGCCTGCAGCTAGAGCCATTAGGAACCAGAGCCTGCTTAGAGACTGGCTAGATCAGCTCTGTGCCTGATGGAGAACCTGAACTCGTAGCAATCTAAATGGAGATTTATAGAATTATAGAATCAACCAGGTTGGAAAAGACCTCCAAGATCATCAAGTCCAACCCTATCATGGTTACTAGCCCATGGCACTAAGTGCCACCTCCAGTTTCAGCTTGAAAACCTCCAGGGATGGGGAATCCACCACCTCCCTGGGCAGCACATTCCAATGCCTGAGCACTCTCTCTGCAAAAAATCTCTTCCCAAGATCCAACCTAACCCTCCCCTGGCAGAGCTTGAGTCTGTGCCCTCTTGTCCTGCTGCTGGTTGCCTGGGAGAAGAGACCAACCCCCACCTGACTCCAACCTCCTGGCAGGTTATAGTTAATATCTGATGCCTTGACACAGTTCAGGAATTGGAAAGGAAAGACACAAGGCCAGAAATAGTTTTACAGTCAATGAAATGAGGTCCCATGTTCACTGCTCCTTGATGGCTCCTGGTCAAGCTTGCTCTGATTACAAGTTCAAGGATGGGCTGAATGGTTTTGTGGGTTGTGCTTGAAACTGTCAGCTCTACCAGCATGATCTGTGATGTGAAATTCAACTTGTGGTCTCGCTGGTTCTCAAATCTTCCGGAGTTATATCTGGTGAGACCCTGTCCCAGGGTGCCCAGGGAGGCTGTGGCTGCCCCAACCCTGGCAGTGTTCACAGCCAGGTTGGATGAGCCTTGAGCAACCTGCTCTGGTGGGAGGTGTCCCTGCCCAGGGCAGGGCTTGGGGCTGCATCATCTCTGAGCTCCATTCCAACCCCTGAAATTCTATGATTCTATGATTCTATGACAGTAAATGTATTTTTAAGCTCTTGTGCCCATAAAACCCATTCTAGTCAGAGCAAATATTTATTGACAGTGTGATTTTTGTGTGTGTGTACAATATATAAAAATGACAAATTTGAATACCAGAGGAAACCAGTGCCTGCAGTGAGGTGAAAGATGTATATCACTACAGGACCATGCCTATTAATTTTCTCCAGGGTCCTTTTAATCATGGCTTTTCAGTACTTGCATTTGAAGCAAATAAATCACCTGCACAAAAAATTCAAAGATGGAATAGTTATTCCACTCTTCCTTCAATGTGTGTCTAGTTTGCATCAGTGATGGCTCCTGCTTCAGTGGGTTTCCTAGACATTGAACTTTTCTGCTGGTACTTGCCATGATTTAGAAAATCATCCTTTTATCCTTTTATTGAGCAAAGCACATTTCAAGTAGGCTACGGTCTTCAAGATTGCTATTAAAGATGTTGACATCCTGCTTTTCTTTCTCAGCAGATTGTTGACCTCTTAATGCCTGACAAGCTCTTCTGCTTTCACGGATATGAGCATCTTGCTCTCGACCATAAAGTGTAAAATATTCTAAACAGATGGACAGAGCAGTACAATGGCCTATTGAAGTCCGAAATTATTTCAGATTTAGCCTTTTATTCATGTGCATTGGAAAATCTTTCCCAGTTTCATCTAAATTTCTCTTTATTCACAGCAGAGTAAAAAGAAGCAGAATCTGACTGTCACTAGCAAAGGGAATTTAGAGATAATTTAACTTAGAGCAAATTGTGAAAGAGAAGAGAATAATACATTTGTAAACAAATTGATAGGATTGAAGAAAAGTGCTGAACTAGTTAGGAAAAAAGACTTGTACTGAAATATAATTTCAAGATAAAATATTCGCTGACATATTTTTTTGTTTGAAAATACTTATAAGGATTTGGGGAGCAGTGGTTAATAAAATATATTTAGCCCCAACTAAATTCCCTATTTAAAGAACTAAAAAACCCTCTTAAATTCTCAAGAATGTAAAAAACTTATTTAAAGCAACTAAAATGTCTTATTTAATTAGTAAGAAAAAAGTTCGCTCTATCTCTCTCATAAAATCAATTTTTTCCTAGAAAATAGAAGAGATTATGGTGTATGTATGGGAAATAGGTGACATTGTTAACAGTTCAGGGTAGAAATTCAGCCTCAACACATCATATCCCCATTGAGTACTTTGATCACAAGGTCAAAGAGGTCTACTAAATATTGTAGACTCTGAATCTTCTGCTGCTTCTCCTTGGAAGTGCAGGTCAGAGCAATGTAGAAAAACAAGAAAAGATTGAAATCTACTAAATATTGTAGACTCTGAATCTTCTGCTGCTTCTCCTTGGAAGTGCAGGTCAGAGCAATGTAGAAAACCAAGAACAGATTGAAAGGAAGAGGAGAGGAGAGGAGAGGAG
>NW_008686943.1:518-804 GCF_000695815.1 Acanthisitta chloris | reverse complement strand
ATCAGAAGTAATTGTTGAACGAGTAGTAGAGAAGAAAGTTTAGAAGTAGAAGCTTTATATATTAGCATAAGAAATAACAAGTATAGAACTTGTGCCGCTTGTAAGTCAGTAGTAAGCCTCATTATAAAGTGTGGCGGATGTCAACAAGTGTATCAGTGTACTGCCTCTGCAGTAACCACTCAACACCCTCTGTGCAGCAGGTGAACAAACTTTTGACAAGGCATATTGTCAGTATCTAGACTCGCCTCTGGAGCAGTCTCTATCAGACACTTGGAGCACAGAGAAC
>NW_008686943.1:0-455 GCF_000695815.1 Acanthisitta chloris | reverse complement strand
AGCATCAAGATGGGAAAACAAACTGTGTGCCTTGGGTGTTGCTGTGTTTGTTGCGGGTGGCAGAAATTGCTAGCCGTCACCTTGGCCCCGGAGTGATTTTAACGTGTTTTATGGAATTTGGAGTAGCACTACCTGCATCTCTGCTACATAATTTTAGCCCAGCTGTCAACGTATGGGTTACTTTAGCTAATCAACTGAATCAAAGTAGTTTTTTGCGTTTCTCTTACTCAGCTGATGCAGAAGCCTATCTTTTGACTAAAGCACACATCAAAGATTGGATAAGATAGCCTGTAATGGGTTTATGATTAATTGTATCGAAGAGTATGATATCTGGGATGATCATTTGCCCTATGGACCGGAACCCCAAATGCTAGAAATCCTAGCAACTGTAAAAGCTAGAGCATGTTTTTATATTAATTCCTCAAAGCACCCCTGTAATGAAGGGAACGGATTAT
>NW_008686942.1:25029-26484 GCF_000695815.1 Acanthisitta chloris | reverse complement strand
ACCCTCCCTAGGGGTAGCAGGGTGCAAAGCCCACTCCCACAGGGCCTGGGGAAGCCCCCCTGCTAGGGGATGTAGTAGGAACACAGCTTCCAGGGCCAATTGCAAAACCCTTTGAGCAGCTACACAAAAAACAGATCTCCTTTGCCTGAAGTTTAGTGGTTCTGACAGAGTTTTACCAGGGGGAACACAGAAACAAAGAGATGGAGCGAAAGGACATTGTTCTAAAGCAAGGTCAGGTAACAGCTTTCCTCCCATAGAGATGCTCCTAAAACTGCAGGCTTCTGGCCCAGCTCTACCTTGCTCAGCTCTTTAGCCATCAGCCTCTTGAGTTGCTTCCAACGGAGCATGGAGAAACCACATTTGCTCCACCAAGGGACCACCTTTCACTGCAAGCCGCACAGCTCTGTTCTCCAGGTTATCCAGACCACAGACTGACAGCTTCCCAAGATGCTTGTATGGCTTTATGTCTCTAAAGGACATTTCAAGCTCACCTCTGCTTGCAGAGCAGCTGCTGGGTGGGATGAAGAAGTTTAAGAGAAAGAGGGCAGGTAGGAGGTGGTGGTAATGTTCATCTTTATTAGGTAACAGATGCTCAGGAGCCCTGGAACAGGGTTTTCAGACAGCAGATATGTTCCCTGGAGAAACTCCCCACCACCAGTTGCATCTCGTTATCACAAAGCATTCCTACTCTGAACTCCATGTGGATAAATAGACTGTCTTCACATAATCCATAAAACAATTTCCTCCCGCACCCACGAACAAAAAAGTTACAGTATATATACACACATATAAAAAAAACATCGTAGGGACAGATGGGCAGCAAATTTATGAACAGTGTAGAAAAACCAGGGCAAAGATTCCTCGCCCTAGAGGAGGCAGAGAAGTACCAGCTATGCTAGGACCTTCCATGGCTCATGCTATGTGCTACTAGGGTTTCATCCCAGCAGCCTCTCAGCTCCTGGGCCAGCCAGTACTCCCTGCAGCCCAGCCCCCAGGGCTTGGACCACCATTAGTGACAAAGTGAAACCTTGGCATCACTGCTTTCCCAACGCCTTTCTTCCCATTTTACTAAACCACAAAACTTCCCAGTGTTGCATGCAGACCTGGAGAAATGCAAAATAACTCCAAAGTTGCCACAGGCAAGGTGTTTCTGTGTTTTAGGGAAAAAAGCATGACCAGCAGACAGCATGACAGCTGCTGAAGAGGACAAAAAAGCAGGAGGCGGCAATGCACCCCCCAAAATAGGATCACTGATAAGCTAGGGAATTCGGGATTGGGCAGTCAAAACCTATACAATCACAACAGCTGTTCTGCATGCCTAGGATACCTACTCGAAACTGCTGCCACCAGAGCACCCCCTGCACTGATCAAAGACACTCTTGAGAGCGAGTTCTTCCCCTGAAAGAATGAGGTCCCCTCCAGCTGCCAACTCTGGGAAGCATAGGGCCCTCCAGT
>NW_008686942.1:23504-24957 GCF_000695815.1 Acanthisitta chloris | reverse complement strand
GGGGGGGAAGAGAGAAACATCTTCTGGTCCCCTTGATTTTGTCCACAGCTGCAGCCCACGGACACTGGGAATAGGCTCTGCTAGGAGACAGGTTTCTCCTGGCCCCAGTTTCCATCTTCTTGAAGCCAGACAACTCCAGGACTAGCATTACCTGTGTGCAATGCCTGTAGCACATGAAATGCCCCTCCCAGATGCCAAAGGACCCTGTGTGAAGTGAGACCACAAGCCCCTATCTTTTCCCCCTCATTCTGAAGCAGCTCAAGCTCTCATGCCCCTCTGCAAAAGCTGGATACATCTAAAAGCTTCTTGCAAAACAATCTAAGTTCTGATTTTTTAGGAGTTGGGCAGTACAGGTGGACTGTGACCGTATGGGTTTGGACTGCTGCCTGTATCTAAGCGTTTCGAGCCACCAACATGGAGAACACACTGGCTATGCCCAAGGAGAAACAACAAAGCCTGCCTGCCAAAGGCTGGTTTCCACATTTGCACATGTGAGAGGGTAACCACTTTGCACTTCTTTGGAGAGATGCAACAGGAAAGGCAGAGAGAAAGAGGGCAAACCGTTCCCTTCCTGTCCCAAATCCGTCTCCCTTCTTGGAAAGTCACAGACAATTCAACACCTGCAAGTCAAACTGCTTGGAACAGCGATGGTAATAAATCTGAGAGACTTGCAGTGTGAACCAGTGCCTCCCAGATCCTGCAGGAGCTGTTGAGCACTCAGAGAAGGTAGGGAGGAACCCCTGAAGAGAAGTTCTGGGACTGGGATTTGAGTAAAATAAAAAACTGTTTCTAAAAATTGTATCTGCATCAACAAAAAGGCACCAGAGAAGCATTCATCCTTCACCAAGCGCAGGGCACGGCACATCCACCTCTGCTGCCACCCAGCACAGATGACCAGGGATACCAGGGCCTTCTACCAGGCTCTGCTTGTTGTAGGCTGCTACAAACCCACCCCCAGCTGAAAACTGGAGGGAGCTGTCACAGGAAAAGACGCACGCAAGAGAGAGGAAAGGAAATCTGCTGCATTGTTCCCAATGTTTTTGCAAAGCCACAAACACTTCTATAAAAAAACCTGTATAAAAACTGTAGAGAAATTTGCTGGGCAGTACTGGCCCCAAGTGATACTCCCAGAGCACCTAGGTAAGTTGGGTCTAAGGGGCTTCAGTTTCCTGACACACAACTCAAGGAAATCTGGTGCCTTCCCCTCTCTTTTAGGAACAACCTCAGACCCCAGCAGCCCCACTGGACAAGGCTTGAGCAGATCCTCTGCCCTCCCTAAACATTTCTTTCTGCAGAAGTGCTTGGGAAGGGAACAAAATACCCCTGAGGACAGACACAGGATGTGCCACTTCTCTATGCCTTGGACTTGTGCGCTCCTCCCCCAGGCAGGGATGGGGAGCTGGGTTGGGGCAGCACTTCCCAACAACCCCAGGCATGATGACAAAATCCACAA
>NW_008686942.1:19966-23464 GCF_000695815.1 Acanthisitta chloris | reverse complement strand
TCCTGCTGCAGTGCCTGAGAACGAGCAAGGAGGCTAATAAAGCTAAACCCGGGGCAAGTTTAGAAAAAAACCAAAAGAAAACCAAACACCCCCCCACACCCCCACCCCATCACAATCCCACCAGCACAGCCCTAACGTAGCACTTTTTATAAGATCCAGAAGGGAAGTCCAGGCTGACGGTCACCCAGGCTGTCTTTGCACAAGGCAGCCCCGCACCAGCGTTAGGAGGCGGCGATGGCCGTGCCCCCACTCAGCTTGACGATCATCTGCTGGCAGTCGTTGCAGGAACGCTTGTCCCCCACTTTCTCCAGGGTGCGGGCGGCCTCAGCCAGCAGGACCGCACGCTGCCCCGGGGAGGACAGGAAGGAGAGGGGCAGATGGCGACAGGCCAACAGGATGGCTGTGGCGCGCTCCCTTTTTCCTGGCAAGGTGTCCAGTTCACCTATGTGCAAACAGGAGAGAGAAAGCTCACAATAGAGCTACCACCTGCACGACAAAGCCCCATCATGCAGGCCCTCAACTGGCACCAGTAAGCACAGGCACCTCCAGCTGGCATCTCCTGGCTGAGCCAAGAGTGGGGGGCACCCTGAGGACCCCCAAGATGCTCCTTTAGGCTAGCAGAGAAGAACAGTCTGAGCTGGAGTCAGGTAGGGACTCTCAGTCCGGTCTTCTACAGACAGTTCCTTTCACCTCACTTCCTAGGGCTCAGCCCAGCACTGGCATGCACATTTGCCCATTCCCTTACTCCCCTCAAGGGATATGATAAGCAGCACCGCATTTTTTGGCTCTCCCTTTTATGATTCATGGCTTTTGCTTTTGCACTGACCACCCTGAACCCCAGCCTGCCAAGTTCTGTGCACACGTAGCCACACAAAGACAAATGTTTTCCAGTCTGTTTGCCGACACCTCCAGCCCAGGGCTGGCAGCTCACATTAGCAGGCTTGTAGACAGCATGGCAGAAGCATCGCCTTGAGCCACAGGCTGATGGGAACTCATTACCCTGACACAGGAGAAGACACTGCAGGTTGCATCTCTGCCCCTACACCTTGCCTGAGCACTGTCCCCCCCAACCCCACTGGTCACTGCCCAGGCCCAGGGCTGACCTTGCTTGGTGCTCTGGGGTGTGCGTCGCCTCAAGCTGTGCTCCAGCAGCTGGTGGGTGCGGGTGGGGCTGGCACCTGCCATCAGGCGCACGGTGGCCTCGTGGAGGAAGACCTGGAAGGGAAGGTAGGATGGAGGATGAGAGGTGGGCTGGCACAGGGGCAATGCTGTGGCTGAGCTCGTGTCATCCCTCAGCCACCACATTTTGAGAGCAGAGCACTGACACCCTGACAACAGGAGAGACCCACTTCGCCACTCCTCCCTCATCTTTCCACCTGTCTCTGGCAAATTTGCAGGTCAGGGAAACCGTGAGAAGGGGAAAAAAACCTGAAGATCTGCCACCTAACTGTGAGTGGCCTGGAAAGGGGGAGGATTTAGAGCAGGGAACAGGGTGGAAAAATGGGAGAGGAAACCCTGGCACTGTGGCCCAGGTGAGGGGGTCTCATCCCATGCTACTACTGCAATGCTTCAATAACAGCATCAAACTTAGAAATACAGAGTTTGGACAATACCAGGACAACTCCCTTGTCCAAGTATTAGACTAAGCTTCCTCTAGAGACACTTAAAACTAGGTAAACTAAAAAGAGAAGAAGGGGGGAACCCCCCAGAGAAGCACCTTGTGCCCTACAGATGCAGAAGGCATCTGACCTTCTAGCTACTCAGCAGAGCCAACACAGCCAAGGAAGCCTCCTTCCAAATGCCCTAGAGGGCCAGACCTCGTCTGAAGCCACCTTGCAGGATGGGATGCCATGGTATTTGTTTGGCAATACATATGAGCTGATGGTCTTCTATGCAAAAACTAAAGTGGACACTTCCCAACATGCTCTGAACTCCCATGGGAACCTCCCTCATCACCCACCAAGAGAAAGGAGGGAGGCTGCTGGTGACACCCCAAGTGTCCAAACTGCTCATGCCCACACACACCCTACGTTTCCGAGGGCTGAGCTTCCCAGGAAGGGCTAAGCTGTTACAGACAAGGGAGCCGAGCCATCACCTTGCGATAGGCGGGTCTGAAGCTGTGGGCCAGCTTGCGCAGGCTGCCGAGGTCGCGCTGGAAGCCTGTCAGCTCGGGCGCCGAGGCGTGGTAGGTCTCTTTGTTCGCCTGCTTCTGCCACAGGCTGGTGCGGAGAGAGAGCAGCAGGTCACAGGCCAGCAGCTGGATCATCTGCAAGAGCCAGGGTGCCCCGGCACACACGCTTAGTAACACGTATCACTGGGCAAGTAACAGGCTACGTGGCTGCTAACGTGGCCCACGGGAAAGCAGACATGGCACCTCCTGCCCATCCAGGTTGCTCCCCAGCCCTCCCCACTGTGTCACCCCCCCACAGAGCACCAAAGAGAGCAGGACTTCACCTTTTGCCCAAGGGTCATCTCCTGACCGAGAGATCAAGACAGGATGTGCCAAAGGGATACTGCACCATCACATGCCCTTGCCAGCACTGTCCACTAGGATCAATGCTAACGAGCCCAAACTGATCCCACAGAAACGCAGCCTTTCTGCAAAGGCTTTCCTGCCCAAACAGCAATGCTAACTAGAGGGAAACAGCAAAAACAGCCGAGCTACGGGCAGAGAAAAAAGAGGCAGTCTTGGCACAGCCCACAGCGACTGCCCAAACCCCTTTTCCTCGTCTGCTGCTGCCCCCTAGCACTACTCGCGGCTCTGGGAGGGCTCTGCCTGTGCTGCCGAATGGAGAGTGCCTCTGTACTGCACTGCAGAAACATTGCACAGTCACTGCCACAACATGCAATGCAACTACAATGCACTACAGCTGTCACCCAGGAGAGACGGAGGGGACCAGAACCACGTCCCACATACCATGGAGGGAAGCTTCAACTTTAGGTAATCCTGGAAAGAAGAGAAACAAGCCCCACACAAACTCAGGAGTAGCACTTGAAGCACTTGTGAGTGCTGCCTGAAAGAGAGCAGACTCACTTTAGTGAGGTCCTGCTTTATAGGTGTCAGCAACTTGACCTGGAGGACAGAGATTGATGCTTTCCATCCATGCTGGGCCAAATTCAATTCTAGTCAAAGCACCAGAAAGGGATGACAGCTGCTGGTGTGAGAGGAGTGAGAGATGAGACCATGTGCAAGGAGAGGACGTACTCGCAGCTCAATGCCCTTTGCAAGGAAAGGGAAGAAATTTCCCCTGTGCTCCCATGATCCACAGGATGGATGGGGAATGCAGATACAAGGGGGAGGTGACACACCTGCAGCAAGACCAACCTTACAACCAAGACAGACCATGTGTTATCCTTAGGTTTATAGCTCTTACATTGTTGAGGACAGTGCTGGAGTTGCCGCTGCTCATATTGAGGCTGTTCCATAAGTGACTGCTGGCCCTCTCACAGTGACCCAGGGAGCTCTGCTGTCCATCTGCCTTCCCAGACAGCGAGGCC
>NW_008686942.1:0-19940 GCF_000695815.1 Acanthisitta chloris | reverse complement strand
ATTCCTGAAAGAGAAAGCACATGCTGCTTTCAAGCAATACCATGCCATGCTGCCACAACATCAGCTTTCACTCTTCCATCTTCAAGAGCAGATATCATCATTCTTTAGTCAGAAAAAAGATGGCAATTGTTCCTCACCTACACAGACTGTACAGAGAAATGAGAGGAAGCTGGTAAGGATGCTTAAGTGCAAAAGAACAGAGACTGTGACACCAACCTTTCTATCAGCATGTGAGTTTTGCTGCTTGATTTTGGAAGGTGGGAGGGCTATGTGAATAGAACAAAGCCAAAAGACATGCCTAAAGAAGCAACTCTGACACTTCCAGTCCACAGCTCTAGTATCAGTCTGCAAGCCTTGACCTACACACAAACTGCTGAGCACATTGGCACTTGCAGAACAGAAGAGGCGTGCAGCTGCAAAGCACAGGTAGGTGCAACCCTACAGGACAGCATCAGGGGTAAGAGTCACCCCTGCAGAGGAGTAGGGGTTTGAGAAGCATAGGATGCCTACGCACTCTGACATCTCCAGGGGTTTCGGCATGCGCTCCACTTCTGCAAAATGTGACCTCACAGCTGCATCGTCCCCTCGGAGCCAACCAATTGCCATAGCCACTGCTGCTGACCACCAGCGGCACACCACGTCAGGACCTGCAAAACACAACCATAAGCTGCAGCTCAGGAAAGGACACCTGGCTCCCTCCTGCTCAGAGCAGCAGGCAGGTGTCACATGCCCTAGCCAGTGCCTTCCACTGGGATTGATGCTAACGAGCCCAAACTGATCCCACGGGAATGTAGCCATCCATGTGAATGCTGAAATGTACTGCAGGAACACAAAGGAACTTGGCAGCAGGCAAACACTCAACATCTGATCGCAAGCAGAGTTTGGGATGGCATGTTTGTATCTTGTCAACAAGAACTTACCCTGTCAACTTGTCTAGAAATCTGCTGACTTCCTTCCCAATAATCTCCACTCACCACCCCAAAATAACAACTCGCCTCATATATACCGTGCCTTGGCACTAATCACCATCAAGACAGTAAATCAGGTTCTCTATATAATTTCCTCAATTATTTAACATCCCCTCAAAAACGTTTCCAAAGCCTACCTAAGGCCAGAAGACATATGCTCTGCTACTCTGACCTGCTTTTCACTTCCATGACAATACTGGCCCAAATATAGACTTCCCTTTATACCAAAACATAATCTCTAAATAAAGAATTATCTAGTTTGCCTTCTATGTTTGCTTTACACATCTTAGGTACAGCAGCTAGTCTGTGTCTAAAGCTGCACCTGATAAGCTGACAGGTGCTGTCTGTACCAACACCAAGCAAGAAAAATACTCCAGCAGCCTGCTACCAGCCCAGTCCAGATGAGCACATGGCTCAGGGGATTCTACAGCTCTTCTTGTCCCACTAAATATATATCACAGGACCAAGCCAAGCAGCTCCCAATGTATACCCAGAGCTTGTCTACAGCAGGGGCTGCAGGTCTCTGGAGATTGAGGAATAAACCTGACAGCTACTGTGAAAGTGAGGGTAACCTGGTTCAATAGGTAATTAAGTGGGAAAAAACCCAACTTTCCTGTACCTCAACTGTAATGCTGCTATGCTTGTTTATATGCTCCACCCTTCCTCTTGCTTTGCATTGCCAGGAGCAAGCTCTCAGGTGAGGGCACAGGGTTCAACTTGGAGATAAAATATTGCCCAACAATACAAATAACAGCAGTGCCACCTGGGCACTCAGCATTACAACACACAGCAGAATTTACAAGCCTTCTTAATCACTATGTTCCAGTCTGAGCCATTATACCATATTGTATGCAAACAAGCCTCACTCCAAGAATTGCATTTCTCCTTGCCCAGAGTTTAACAGGTGGTAGGGAGAAGGAACTCGCATTGGCAGTAGATCCTGCAACTGGGAGAGCTTCATTTCTGCCAGACTTACCCAGGGCAGATTTGAGTACAGAGCTGCTGGCAAAGGGTGGGGCTCCACTTCCCATCGAGTCCAAGAAAGAGTTGAGCAATTTCAGATACTCCATGGCACCTGAGAACTCACTGAAACAAGAAGCAAGGCAGACCTTAGCTGTGCTGTCAAACAGGAGATACTAAAGGCATTACTCACTGGGCAAAAGGCACATTTAAGCAATGCTGACCCATTAAGCCCACATAAAGTTCAAGCTCTACAAGTAACACAACGCTGCTGGACTGATGAGACCACCCCATGACTGGAAATGCACAGAGAGATCCACCAAGAAGAGCAGCCTCACATCTCCTCTGGCAAGGGGACCAGCACGAAGCTAGATTAGACCCCAAGAGTCTCACCTCAACCACAGACATCTGTTACAAGTTAATTACTGCCTCCAAAAGAGGCTGAACTAAACTTCTGTAAGTGACTATTTGCACATACACATATATTCATGTATGGAAGTGAGAACATGTTCACAGCATTGCTCAAAGTAACATATGCAGCAACAACCTAATTTCCTGGGATCTGCTACAGAGGAAGGTCTTGAGTTCCCACTCCTGAAGGAGGACAAAAAGGCTTGCTGTATTACTAAAGCCAGTCCTTTCCACGAGGAGACAGAACTCCTGCAAGTATAGTGACAATCCACCTCCCTTATACAGATCCTGCTACTTTCTCTCATCAACAGTAGCATTTGATCACAAGCATTTGTACTGTGTAAGCTATTAAACCAAACTGCTGCTCATTCTCTGCTAAGAAACTGACATGAGGTTGAAAAAAAAAATCCCCAAAGCTAACTGTACATTATTTTCCTTACACAGATAGGGAAACAGGGTTATCTTCCCATCTGAAGTTTTTACCCACACTTCCTGGGGGGACAGGATCCTTACAGAGCTTCCCATATATTTACACAGCATTTGCCTGACACCAGCATGTCTTGACATCAGCTAGAAACAGTGCTGAATTACTGACAAATGCTGGAGTTCTGCTTCCCATGGAGTCCAGGAGAATGCTGAATATGCTCCAGTAGAAAAAGCTGCTCCGTTTCCCACCTATTGTCCCCTTCCATTTGGTCACAGAGCTTAGATGCAATGACCATTTCGGCCAACATCATCTTTCCTCCTCTTGCCACATGTCAGTTTGATTATTCACTGCTAGTAAATGTGGCACTTCAGTCAGGAGAACACTCATGCATAAGGTAGCAAGCTGATGGGCTCACTCTCTGACATGCCAAACCTTCATGCTCTGAAAGCCCTGGACATATGTCCTCCTCAATAAAAGAGGTAGAGGCACACTAATTTTAATGCTCCTGAACATTAAACTTTGTCACTGCAGAAAAAGCCACATCCATCCAGCTGAGGAACCAATCCCCACTACACCTGGGTTCACCTTTCACTTGAGAGGTTTTAATATGAAGAGGGAGAGCTTGCTCTTCTAATAAAGCTGTGGTGGCCAGACTTAATGTTGTCATTCCAAGCCTTGAATAAGGACTAACCACTCGGTTTGCCCCAGCGTGCTCGGTCCGTGGTTATTAGCTCTGCCTCAGAGCCTGCTGCTTTGGCCAGCAGTCCCCAGTGTGGCAGGTATACTTACCATGACTCCTCCTCCTCTTGTCCTGCTATCTCTTTCCTAGTCTCAGGCTTCACGAGTGAATCCACTGCTCGCTCCAGCAGGTTCTCACAGAATGCCTGATGCACTTGTGCAATAGGATCCGCTAGAGAAGAAGGACAAAACCAACTGTTTCACTGGCGTAAGGTTGTAGACCACCTCTCAAGGCAACCAAGAAAGAACCAAAATGTAGGAGTACGAAGAAGAGCAGTAGAGGGAAATTAAGCAATTAATACAATTATTTCTAGACTTCAGTTTTCATAGAATCACACAGAATAATCAGAGTTGGAAGGGACTCACGAGGATCATCCAGTCCGACTCCTGGCCCTGCACAGGACATCCCTGATAATCATACCGTGTGCCTGAGAGCGTCGCCTCTTGACCTCTGCCAGGATGGGTGCTGTGCCCACTGCCCTGGGGAGCTGTTCCAGTGGTCAAACACCCTCTGGATGAAGAACCATTTTCTAATATCCAGCCTTAACCTCTCCTGACACAACTTCAGATCATTCCCTCGGGTCCAGTCACTGGTTGCCAGAGAGAAGAGGTCAGTGCCTGCCCCTCCACTTCCTTCTGTTAGTAAGTTGTATACAGCAATGAGGTCTCCCCTCAGTCTCTTCTCCAGACTGAACAGACAGAGTGACCTCTGCCACTCCTCATATTGCTTCCCCTCAAGCCTTTCACCATCTCTGTTGACTTCTTTGGACGCTCTCCAATAACTTAATATCTTTCTTATATTGTGGTGCCCAAAACTGCACACAAATTTCAAGGTGAGGTCAGACCAGCACAGAGTAGAGCAGGACAATCACCTCCCTCGACCAGCTGGCAATGCTGTGCTTGATGCACCCCAGGACACGGTTGGCCCTCCTGGCTGCCAGGGCACACTGCTGACTCATATTCAACTCGCCATCGACAAGGACCCCCAGGTCCCTTTCCATGGCACTGCTTTCCAGCATCTCGTTCCCCAGTCTGTACATACAGCCAGGGTTGCCCCGTCACAAGTGCAGGGCCTTTTTATCCCTTTAATCCACTTATAAAGCTGCAGACTTTGGGCAAGCATTCCTCTGGCACTTCAGTCACTCAGCAAAACAGTGAGGACACTGCTCTGCAGGGGATAAACCTTGGGCACCCCAAAGTCACCCCCACAGACAATCAGGACCACATTCAAGTTGTGTTCCAGGATATAAAGAGACAAGCAGGATGACACAGCACAGTATACAAAGGGAAGCAAGCCAGCTCCTGCAGGCTGAGACAGCATCTCTCAGCTACAGAGCTCCTCTTCACCCATCAAAACCGCAAGCAGGGCAGACATACAAGAGCACAGCCTCACATACAACACCCACTTTTGTCCCAGACCAAAGAGAATGGAGAGACTGCCACGTTCAAAGTGCTGGAAGGCCACACCCTCGGGACACAAGCAGCTCTCACCAGGGTTCCTCTGGGTGCAGTACAGGCTCTCCTTCGCAGCAGACTTCACTGTCCAGCTTCGCTCCACAAAAAACTTCTGTCCCAGAGGGTGGCACAGCCAACGCAACGAGTCAGGAATGGCACTCCGTTCTGAGCTGCACAGGCTTTGAGCCTGGCTTAGAAAGTAGCTCTGGGAAAAGGAGAGGTTAAGCAGCTCTCACCAGGGTTCCTCTGGGTGCAGTACAGGCTCTCCTTCGCAGCAGACTTCACTGTCCAGCTTCGCTCCACAAAAAACTTCTGTCCCAGAGGGTGGCACAGCCAACGCAACGAGTCAGGAATGGCACTCCGTTCTGAGCTGCACAGGCTTTGAGCCTGGCTTAGAAAGTAGCTCTGGGAAAAGGAGAGGTTAAGATTGAGAACACAGGGAAAGATAACATGAAGGACAAAGATCGTATCAATTACGGCTCCTATCACAATTGCAGCTCTTATTATAATTGTAGTGCTAGCAGATGCCCTGAGCTACAGAAGTGCTAGCTTCCAGGCTCTGCTTGGAGGCGTGATGGGAGAGGAGATGACAACTCACCGCCAGGAAGCCAAGCTTGCCTCCACAGCGGGTTTTCAAGCCAACTGCAGCCGTCAGGTGGATTTCTGCCATTGTGCTGGGTGGGATCTTTTCTTCTGCGCACTCGGCCAGATTCACAGCACACAAGGCCATGTGCAAGCCTGAGTAAGCTGAGCTAGAGGGAAGTTTGCCTGCACCAGGAAGAGAAGGAGAAGTGTTAATTTTTAAAGAGTAGTACCAGCTACTAAATACTACTGTAATTTGCAGGGCTACTATCCTAAAGAAACAATGGGAACCTGTTGACATGAGAAGCTTACAACATTGTATGCCTACTTCAGTCAGGCAGCAGAACTGCCACCAAGTCTTCCCTTCACAGATACCAAGGTTGGCATCCACAGCTTTGCTTCTGCGAGCCCTGTATAGCTAAGCCAGTTAGGATAAAATCATCAGTAAATTTTATCTCGCTCCTAAAACTGAACTCGTTTGCAGACTGCACCTGTACTTACACAGATAGTATTATGGACAGGTACTTATCCCTGGTGGCACGGCTGCAATTCACACCACATGATTAGGCAGAAGCAAGCTTCGCTTGGATTTCTGATCTGCCCAGAGTTTACTGACATTGCAAACTGCTTTGCCGAGGAAATGGCAAAAACCACCTTTTGCAAGGAACGTTCAAGTACCTCCTCAGTTTGTGTGCACACACCCAGGTTTTCAAAGTACATCAACACCAAATGGCAATCTGCACTCTACACAGCTTCAGAAATGTGAATTCTTCCAGCAATTAACCCCAGACCCTACTTCCACATCACATTCCCAAGCGACAGTGATGAAGCAAGTCTTTAACAGCAGCAAAAAGTGACTGGACTCAATCAACTACTGCTTAGGACAGACTCTCAGCCACCTCTCCAGACTCAGCAACACGTAACTTGAGACAGTGCTGTTGCTTCAGCTGCTCTTACAGGCTTCTTTCATTGCATGAACCCGTCGTGTTTTAGTAAGTAGCTCCTGAAATTTGTCAGGCTAATTTCCAACAGCAGCCCTGCCAGAGGGAAGAGACTATAGTGCTCTCCCTGTATCCCCCAGGATCAGCTCCAAGTCTCCTCATTCAGCAAAACTGGACAGCAGATTTGTCATCTCTGCTCCTACCTGTTATGTGGAGCTGATGGAGCTTATGATATGCTAGAGCCGCATCCCGAGCGCTGGTCTTGGCCTCGTCCTCGAAGCCTGCAGTGGCCTCCCTTGCTCGCCACTGATGAGAAGTCCTCTTCAACAGCCACCGCACCAGTGCCAGCTTCTGCAGGCTATAGCGGATCACGTTCCAGGACAGGCTGCAGGCCAAGTCCACGCGGGAAGCTGGCAGTGCCCGGCCGAGTACTGACAGGCAAGTCTGCAGGTTTGACGCAGCTGCAGCAAAATCGCCCTGCAAATAACACAGCAAGAGGTTCAACAACAAGAATCACCATCACAGAGACTCTCTGGGACCTCCCCAGCACTGGGAGCAAGGCAAAGTGACATGCAAGCCAGGACAAGACCCTTACTAGAGGCATGTCAACATAGAACCAAAAAACGCAATAGAAATTTACAAGAGCTTGAAATCTGGTCCTAAACATATCCTCTCACATATGGTTCTGATCCTGCATTGCCTGTGTGACACATCAGCACCAGGTGAAAGGAGCTTCCTGCCTTCTCGAGTAACGTGGAAGCTTCAGGATCCCCATATCAAAAGCCAAATGCTGCCTCAACAATGGAGAGGACTTCCAAGAGGCTGGAGGACAGCAGACAGACAGACACAGCAGAAGCTAGATTCTGGACAAAACCCAAGATGCTACTGCCAAAAACTGATACAAGACGCAGTAGCTAGGAACAAGAACAGAAGTAAGGAGCCTCTTCCAATGCTGGAACCCATGCCTCACTAACTTAGGCTGAGGGAGGACAGCAATCTAGCTGAGGACAACCTAGCAACAGCTTCTCTGAAATCAGACAGGATGAGCCACTTGAGGAATAAATACCATGCTCTTTAAAGTGCCAAGCCACTGCCTCACTAGGCAACATTTACCCACACCCCATCTAAAAGATGCATTTGATACAAAGCAACAAGTCAACTTTACCCGTGCCAAATCCAGGTCTGCTTGCTTGCGATGCCTCCAGAAGGTGACCGACGACCTCGAGTGCAGCCGGGTCACAGGCTCCCCGTGCACAAGGAGCTTGATGAACACACTCAGTACAATCACTCCATTCACGAGCCACAGGATGAGTGTGGGCATCATCCAGCCAAACCAACCAGCTGCATCTGCAATGGACATCCCAAAGGGAAAGTTAAAATATCATCTGGACACCAAAAGCTAGGCAACACAACGAGCACAGACCCAGAAGGACGTCTTGCTATGCTTGCCACATGTCTAATCAGCTTTTGCAAAGACTGCATTTCAATCAGGAAACACCTGTATCAACAGCTCTTCATCCAAACCCCAAGCCACAACATTCCCAACTAAATGGTTATTTTTACAACACTGATGTATAAAACACTGAATCAGCACTTAGTTTTCCTAGAGTATCTTGTCTTCTGATTTTTCTGTGAGAACACTCACAGGTACTCTATGCTTCAAGTGTCATTTTCTTATCTTAGTTAAATTTACAAAGCAACACTGAGGAAGCATATTTACCAGTCAGGGAAGCAACCACATGCTTACAGCATCTCCTGCACTCCTCTAAGCTGCTGCATTCCTAATTATGATTATGGAATACATGTATCAAACAAGCCAGTGGCAAGACCAATGCTACTTTATTATTAAGTTACAAAAATCAGCCAGTTACCTTAAAAACAAATACAAAGTGAACATGCCTCAAAGACTGGCGAGGACAGGAGGATACCCCTTACACTGAACTACTTTGGGTCTATCCCAAAAGCCCAGGCTGTTGGGCTACAAATAGGTGCCACCTCAACCTCACCATGCTGAGTCATGGCTGGTTTGATGCAAGAACACTGGATGTGGATGTGAACTGGAACCATGTTCAAGCTGACTCTCCTCCCACGCCCAGCCCTGCAGTTACTACCCCTCCCCAGCCATTAAACAAAGGCCATACAACTCCCTGAACACACAAAACCATCCTACTGAACCACACCAACCGTCCACCTCATGAACTGCAGCTGAGGCAGCTGCAGATGCCCTTCAGGGAGGCCACTTAAAGCTGGAAATTTTCTGTGGTCCAAACCAGTCTAGTTTGTTACCTGACTCAATGGTTAGCATGCTCCTGCCAGAACCGTGGCGCACCAGGCTGTCGGACTCTGGTGTTCCTCGGGCGTCCAGGAGGGATGTCAGAGGATTGAAGGAAAGGCAAAGGAACGTGAGAGCACAGAGGAGTATTCGAGAACGATCCACCATACCGAGTGCCACAGGAGGAGAATCAGGCTCATCTTTAACCTTCAAAGGAATAGGAGTGGAGAAAAAAGAAGAGGAAAAGAACTTGCTTACCATTCTGTAGCACAAAAAAACCCTTTACGCCACAAGATGGGTAAGGAAGAAGTTTAAAAATTTGCTTTTGAGCTCAATATCGGCAAGAACTCCAGTAAAGCCTTTCCTAGCTTAGTAAGATAAGGCTGAAATATCTGAATGCCTTCAACTTCCTTCTGCTTCCAGCCATTTCATTTTTTAACTGGATCCCTGGTTTAGGCTAGGATTAACCTTTGCTGCCCTTACTCTTTTGAGGATCTCCCAGAGGACTCACTTCTTCTGTGATATCAACAAAACAAACCTGCAAGCCAAAGACAGCCAACAGCTTTCTGTTACTGTAATGACATCATCCATTTCCAAGTTCTCCTGCTTTACTCACTGGACATACATATCCCTGGAAAGCCACGGGCTCCTTGGGTCATGAACATGCACTGTAAGTCCACAGACACTGTACAGGGGCTGAAGGTTAAGTACAGTTCTAGCAGCTAAGGAAGGATTCAAGTAATACAGCTCAGAAAGTCATCTCAATCATTTAAGAAAAGATAAAACACACACATGCACCTTCCTCATCCTTACAAAGAATCTCTAAGCCCTACAGATCTACTGGTCAGATGTCTTCTGGTTCCACTCTTGAGAACTAGGAGAATTTAAATTCTGGCCCTCACATATCACTGAAATGGATGTGTTGAATTTGACAACTAAAGTCACAAATACCTTTGCATCATCAAGGAGAGGGCTCCCCGGCTCCGAATCAATGGAATAGGGAGAGAAGCCAGCCTGGGATCCCGAATCAGAGGCTGGAGGAGACATCAGCAGCACATTCTGGTTGAAGTCATCTATCTTCAGATCCACATCGGTGTCAACCAGACTGCTCAGGTCAATGCCCTTCAACAGCTCTGCAAAAATCAGAGCGCATTATGTACACGTTTCTCCATCCTGAAACCTGTCAATCTCGTTCAGATTCGCTCTGTCACCTGCAGTAACACTGGCCACTATTGAAGCAACCTCTGCCAAGGATAAGAAACTGCAAGATATACCTATGTCCATGCTGACTGTCTCCCCTCTGCTGCACAGCCTTCACAACTTACTGTTTTTTTGGTTAGCCAGCTTCAGAACCATGTTCTCCTGCCTCAGCTTATGGTTGGCCTGCTGTAGGTATTTAATGTAGTCAATGGCTTTTCTCAGGACACCAGACTTGTGCATCTGCAAGGAATTAAGACGTACAAAAAAAGTAGTTTATATATCAAAGGGTAACTCCTGCTTGTAGCGATATCACAACCCTTTGTATCATGTGGTGATAGAAAAGGGTGTAAAGGACCTTTCAGCAGCTGCAAAGGAACTAACAGTGGGGCATGCTCTGCAGACAAGGTATCAGACAAAGGTATACAAGGACTGAGGTCTCTCAAAGCTCTTACAAAATAATGCAATGTAAACAGATTAACAACCAGATTACAGCAGAGATCACGTCTCTGTTTCAGACAGAAATAGTCTACCATAGCTTGTAAATCAAGTGTCTCCTTTCTGGGACAGAACAAGAGCTGCTGTATGTTGACCATTATTCACTGCTTAATGCTGAGATAACTAGTTCCCTCCTTGCCTCACTCCCTTAGCCATGAAAATGCTTGCCTCCAGTAGCAGTGGGCAAGTTTATCTTGTAAACACAAGCCCAAAGTACTATGAAACCACTGCATATTACCCATGTTTTTAAAAATATTATGACACCTATTCCACCTGGCACTAGGTGACTTCAGTAGTGCACTTATTTGTACAGAGATCACACAAGGTGTCAAGAATACTATTGCCTGCTCTGCCAGCATGAGGTAAAGCAAATAGCACAACCCTGAACACATGGTGCAAGAAAACTTCCAGTACTTGAGCAAGCAGCAGTTTTTGCAACTCAATATCTAAAGGAAACAAACTGAAAGCTCAGTAAACCCTCACTTGTACTGCAGTCACATGGAAAAGGAAACTTTAAGCAAGATCTAGTTTGACAGAATTATCAAAACATCCACTTGGATATTCTATCTAGAAGGCCTATTTTAAACTAGACCTAATATAAGAACAAACACACACGGTATAGCTTATTTTCAAGAAACAGTACCACTAGCATAGTAAAGGAAGTATTTTACAGATGATCCTTCCTGAATACAATTACCAAGCTTTCCATCACACAAGTGTTTCTCACCAGTCCTATCCCAAGTGTGTGCACACTACTAACAGCTGCATGTACCCAACTCCTTCACTTGGTAGAGCAACAAGCAACTGAGGACAAGGTATTTATGACACCAGATTTGCTCTTATTCCCCATCTTTACCTTGGCATCTGTCCCCATGACAAGGTCCTTCAGCTCAATGATTTTGTCATTTATGGATGACCGGTAACGCTTTTCAATGATGTTGTGAGTTGTTCTCCTCTCTCCTTCTTTAGGTGGTTCAGGTTGCTTGACACCCCCAGGAACTTGTTTGATAGGCACCTTTTCTTGTCCCACCATCACTGGCATTGTGGTCAAAATGGTCCCATTGCTTCCAACGAGAGTCTACAAAGACCAAGTGTAACAAGCGTCAAGAGCAATCAGCCAATTTAGAGAAGGTTTATGATGGCAAAAGAAAAAAGACTAAGCAAAGGAAGAATCGGGAAAACTTTGTACAGCTCAGAAAAGATGTGAGATGCCAATTGCCTTCTGTCTTTCTTAGCTGGCACGAGCAACACAGGAAAAATCTGTCACTCTGGCTCTCACACTGGTCACTGTGGCAAAAAAACATCTCTTGTTCTTCAAGAGCATCAACACTTCTGCCAATACTATGCTCTGTTCATCCACTTAAATACAGAAATGGACCAAGGCTCCTCCTTGTTCCTACAGTCCTTACACCCCGAGTGTCCAAATTTACCTTGTGTACACAAAATCATCAGCAACAGGCAATGCTACTTCCAAAATAGTAAAGACAATGTTTGAAAGGACCCGACTATGGAAAAACAAACTTTGGTTTGAGCAATGCAGTGGGTTTGAACTTGATTAAATGGATAAAAAAATCCTTAAGCTATAAAAATAACTTAAGATGAGAAACTAAGACAATGAGTGATACACAGCAGTGTGAGAAGCTCAAACTTGGACATCTACATGTAGGGCAGACCATCTACACCAAAGTAAAGCAGCATGTACTCAGAGATAAAGTATGATGAATCCCACCAGAACAGCTGCACAGAGGGGCTTCTAGGACAGCTGGAGTAAAGAAAGTTTAGACTGCTTAATCCAGCAAAGCAAGATTGAGAAAGGTACAATTGTTCTCTAAAGTACACCAAAGATCAGGGAAGTGGCTGTGAAGAGGAAGAGTTATTTCTGTCAAAAGACAAACGTAACAGTAACTAGTCATGACAAACTAGCCACGAGCAACTTCAGGAACCATTTCAACTCTGAAATAGTCTTCTAATTGAGATACAGAAATTAATTTCATTTCATTTCAAGTTGGAACTTGACAAATGTGAACGTGAATTTAAGTCCTATACCTTTCCTTGGCTAATTTCCAACCAATTTCAATGTGTTCAAACATATCTCAGATAGACACAACCTCCTAAGCCTCTGTGTCATCTAAAAGCAAGCAGGTTAACTGAAGATTTTAGCCTGGCTGCTAACAAGTATTTAAGAAGCCTGCCATGCTGTGCAAAAGAAGCCAAAACCTAAGTCCAGACTTGCAAGTTTTTCACCCCCAGTAAACATTTGAACAGAGGTATCTGTTCAGAACATACAAGATCATAACAAATGTTTCTTTGGGGGCATAAGTTTCTCAGAGTTGATAAGAAATGGAGGCCATGAAGCACAGAGGCCATGAAGCACCAACTGCCATCTCCAATGATTATAATGAAACTTCACTGCAAATGCCCTCTGAAAACTAGCTTAATTAGTTGTCACATTCAATATACTACTACTAGACACTGAGGGGCAAAAGGAAGTTCCACAGGTACTCTGACCAAGTTAGCTTTCAGTTTCAAGTTAAAAACCAGGCAGAGTTTTTAGGTCATATTCCTCTTCTGGTAATACTAGAAAAAGGTAAACAGAAATGTGTCCTTGGTCTTTGCTTACTGGCCATGGGAGGCTGCCAGAAAGTACAATCTGTGTGTTTAGCCTTGGCAGAAACAGGGTATTACTCACTCTGGGCATGTCTAAAACAGCCCTCAAAACCCCTCTCGCCTGCACCACTACAGAATACTGAACCTCAAATCTCTTCCTTGCATTAACATGCAAGGAGAGGGAAGGAAGAACATCCATACGGTACCTGCAGAGCTGTGGTCTGAATAGGAGCAGTGAGTGCTGTCAGCGCTGGGTTCTGTACTGCAGCCATAACGGGATTACCATCTGTTTTCAGGGTTGTCAAGACAAGAGAATCTGTTTTTATGATCTGAGGCTGGACCAGAACCTAGGTGGAAAAGAGTTACAGGTGAAGGGGAGAGCAGGCACATGTTTCCCTACTGATCTCAGTAGCAACAAGTAAGCACTGATAGAGCTGTAATAACTTTACAACTCAGTGGATGGCAAAAGAGTAGAGTGAGTATTTCTTTCACTTGCACCCTGCATCACCTGGATGCTTTTTGTCAGCCTTGATGCAAACTCTGACCATGAGCCAGTCTGAACAGAGCTGGAGGGAGGGGAGCAGGGGAACCACCAGGACATTGGTTTTCAAATCAGTCACCAGAAGTAAACAAGTATGTAAAAACACAAAAGAGCTGATGGGAAAGCTACCTTCCCCTCTCCAATTACACCTATAATTAGCTCCCTAAATTAACTGGCTGAATACTCAGAGTCTAGCACGACTAGTGCAATCTGCTTTGGCAAATACCCATAGCAGCTTCCCCCCAGCAATTTCACCGAAGGAATCTGTACCAAGCAGATCAAAATCAACTCCAAGTTATTTTGCCATAACACAGCTTGCGCTTATTTCTTCCAAATACCTTGCTGACTCTCAGAGAACATTACAGATGGCACAGTACAACAGAACGAGAGCAGCTTTTTCTAGGGGACTCAATATGACAAACATTTTTACTTAATACAAAGAGGCGCAAGAGTGAAAAAAATCTTGTGTTTTAATACAAAAATCATATGACACTGTAGCAGTAAAACAATCAAAGAAACTGTGACAAGAATTGGAAAAACACATTCCATTACGAGCCAGTCCTTATAAGACATGGTAGAGGCGATGGGCTTGCAAAGAAGTAGGTAAAAGTCAAGGAAAGCTTGTTCAAGTAAGGTTTTCAATCCGGTTTGGCAGTACCGAGTTACAAAAAATATTTTAGACCACAGTTAGTTAAGCCAGTGCTTTAGTGAAAAGAGTTTCTGAACATTGCCCACACATCACGGCTCGCAACAGGGACTCTCACACATGACTTGTATGAAGTAAAATGCTTCTGGGGCACAGACTGGCTAGAAATACCTCTCACATCTAAAAGCGTTTGTATAAAAATCAATCCTACCCAGGACCATCAGCTCTACGAGCTTTGCCACCTCTCCCCTGACAAGCCAGGAGACCAGAGCCACACGAGCACCTTCCTCTGCTGGATCCCTTATCATCCTGCAATTCACTTACCGGAACTTGCTGGACCTGTGGTGCAGCGACTGTCTGCACCGTGGCCGGCGTTAACGTCTGGATGGTGCCGTTGGCAGCCTGTGTCAGCACTCGCTGGGCCTGCACTGTCTGCACTTGCTGCTGGATGGTAACTGGCTGAACCTGGGAGGATGTCACCAGGCTCTGGACTTGAGGCTGGAGAACTGAAAAGCAGAAGAGATGTCAGGAATATCCCAGAGACATAGGTCTCCCTTTTGGAGCCTGCAAATGCTCCCAGCTTCACTCCTCTTCTCCACAGAGCTTCTTCGCAGGCAGCATTCATCTAACACATCCCACACGCTGGGAAGCTTCCAGCTCTTCTGGTGCCTCCTTCAAGAGGACACTGCACCTAGAATAGCAGCTTTCCAGGAGAGGCAAAGGATCAGCTAAGAGAAAATAAAGCCAAAACCCCTTGGTCTGATAGCATAGGACTCATTTCTTCAGAGGCATTATGCAGTACATCCAACCTGAACTTCCTCACTCCCACTGATTTTGGTGGGCCCTAGGATCCTATGTGTCATGTGAAGAATCAACACCTACTGAAGTGGATCAAGTCAACTGGCATAGACAAAGGAAGACACAGCCACTGTTAAACACCCCTACAGGTGTCTCTGCTCAACGCAAGTACTGTGCTCAAGAGTTTGGTAGGTAAAATGTGCCTTTGTTCCAGACTGCCACATAGGACGGACTGGATCTGCCCAGTGCACCCATCACTGGGAAAACAGAGTTGCCAACAACTGTTTTAAGATACTTTTCTCAACCCTCCCAGGAGCCAGAGGGCAGAAGGCCACAACAGAGAACAGCAAGACAACTATGGGAAGAGGTCACACAAAAGCACTTAAGACCTCATTTATGACAATTTCTCACGCTCAGAATCGTCAGGCTTGTCGCGGCTGAGGATGAGTTTAGAGTTTCAACACTGATACCATTTATTGCAAGTGCACCGAGGCACACCCATAGCCTTAGCACCCCAAGACCTACCTTGGAAACTTGTGGCTGCATTCTGGTAGATGACTGGCTGCTGGATAATCCTGGTCTGGGGAGCAGAGCTGAATGTTGGTGCAATCATGACAGCCTGCTGCTGGAGCTGAGGCTGAAGTGAGGGCCGGGGCTGAAGGAGAGGGGCTGAGCGTGGAGGGACTGGAGGTGTTGTCTGTGCTGCTTTGACCGGCAGGCTCTGGAGCTGAGGGGATGCAGCAGGTGGTGGGAAGGTTTGCAGCTGCACCTGGCTGAATGGTCGCTGCACCTGTGGCTCCAGGGCTCCACTGCTGCTGCCACTGCTGCTGCTGCCCTGGAAGGTACTGCACAAGGGATCCGAAAACAGATCTGGAAAGTCTCCTGCCTGGTTACTGACAAACTGCAGCATCTCTGTAAAACAGAAGGAAGTTTGTTCAATGCTATTTTATCACCCATATACTTTGACTCCCACCACAACATCAGGATTCGAATGATGGTGTGTGTGCACAGAAGGGAGCTCTGAGTCCTTCAAAACCTTCCGAGAACACATCACACCAACCTAACACTTCCAGATAGAGACCAAGGGGTGGCCAGCGGAGCAGCACTGCTGCCACTGTTCAGGGGGAAAAGCAGGACTCTCCTACAACACTTGTCCAGACAACAAGATCCAGGCACAGACTAGAACTTAGAGCTATCTCAAGTACATACCTAAAATATTAGAGTCTCTTTCCATTGCTCCTTCAGCCTAACCCTTGCAGAAGGAAGAAAACAAGCATCTCCACAATTCCAGCACTAACCATTTTCCTACCCAATTTTTAGGGAGCTTTCAAGCCCCCAATCCCTCCTGTCCCACTGAGTATTTTTAAAATGAAGAAACAGGGAAAGAATTCATCTTAACTTTCTTTTACTTATACCAGAAATTGGGGGAAAAAACACTTAACAAAACACTTTATAAAACTGTAGCAGGAGAAATCCACGCACATGTTTAAAACATCAGAGTAACTTTTTCTGTTGGTTTCCTGCCTGCAGTCACTCCACAGCAGGTTCTCTCCATCCCACCTTCTCCAGGATTTTATCAGCCCACATCAAGAGGCTCCTACTGCTACTGCAATGCTACAGCTCTTCCCCACAAAGGAAAAAGTCACAAACAAGAGATCATTGTTCACAAGCAGAGATTCTTCTTCCCTCCATCTAATCCAATTTAATCCAATTATGCACCTTAAGCTACCTGAATGCTTTTCCTGATCTGTGTGTAGGCAGTGGCATGAGGAGTCAGACATCATTCCCCACCCCAGCATCTGCTCATGCTGCACTTGCTCTTCCACAGTTTTCTGAAAGTCCAATTTTTTTTTTTTCTGGATATAGGAAAAAGGGAGGGGACCCACAAACCTAAGAGAGAGTTTATAATGAGATAATAAATATGGGTTTAGAAAGCAGAAAATAGCTTTCTGATTTATTGGAAAAAATATGGCAGAGGACTCCTTACACCAGAAGTTTTCTCATCCACGAACCCACAGGATGTTGCTGCTGTGGTTTATGAAGCAGGTTTGAAGCCGTAAACTTTTCACAAGAAGTTTCCATGGAAGCTATCCCAGCAGTAAGAGGGCTATTAATTTGCTTCTCCCAAATGCCACCCACACATTACCCACTTAATTTGTCTGACACTCCTTTGTCTGAAACAGAGCAAAGGGATGGATCCTCCTCCAAGCTTCTCACTCCCTCAATACACATTTCGACATACTTCTACAATATCACTACACTTCCCTTCTGACAGCAATCCCTCCACACCCTGACATGCATTTAAGCATTGACCATGACCAACTTGAGTCTGTTGGATGGAGGAGCCTGGGAAAATATGTGTCCTCCTGACCTATTCATAACCCAACATTAAGAGGGGATGCACAGTTCCCCCCACAGGAGACAGCAGTCACCCTCGAGGACCTGCTGGACAAAACCTTTGTCTGCACTTTTCAGCAGGTGAATGAAAGATAAATTTTTTTAATGCAATGCCTCAATCTACTTTCACAAATCATTACCAGAGCAAGAAGGGCTGTTTCAAAACAAACACTTACACATAACATCCAGATGGATATTCAACAGCTCTTCACCCTCCAACCAAGTGTCACTAAGACCATCCCAAATAACCCTCAACATGATAAAACTGACAATTCAAACTACTTCTCACACTCTTCGTTTGATGGTACTGCCATTTCACTATCAGACAGCACTACTGCAAGTGGGGGATAAACATAAATTGGATGAGATTTGCTCTGGAAGAGTAAATTCCAGCTTAAGAACCGAATTTCAAGCACTGTGTTTTCAAGAACATTGTGTTCAATGCAGCAGATTTAGCATCTTATTAAAAAAACTACTCGTACTCTCACAGTTAAACCACATCTTTATCAGACTTAACTTTGACTAAATGCAAAGAGTGTAAAGATTAATTTTAAAGAATTTAGACTGCCAGGGGATCAAACACACCTCTTTTAAAGTGCCCAAGAGCTTTCCTAACTAGCAACACACAAAAAGTAAAAAGCCAACATCCAAAAAAATCTAAATCTCTACCTTTCAAAACACCTTTGCCTACCCAGAGATCAGAGTGCCTACACCCAAGTGATAAACCTCAGGTGCTTTTGGAGGACAGCCATCAGTGATAAACCCAGTGTCACCAGAGCACCCGGCACGCTGGAGAGGTCTCGGCCCCTAATGCAGTGACGTGTTACTGCAAAAACTATCCTGGCCCAGCCCAAGGCTAAAACACGTCAACAAGGTATTATGAAACCAAGCCCACCAAGGGCTTTTGTTGCTTTCATTAGCCCAGGGCCCGGATACCTGGCAGAAAGGCAAGGGCTGGGTTTCAATTGCCTCTCCCAGGCAGGGGCTCAGCTCTCCAGTACACAGGCTGCTCTTCCTCATGTCCCTGGAGACAACCCCTCTGTCCTTGAACCCTGATGTACTTCACACCCATGACCCACTCAAACCTCCTGCCAGCAGCAAGGTGCCATGGCTGGTGGAGGAGCTTGTTGCTGGGGCAGAACACCTGTGGGCTCAGCACTGAGACCCCCTGACTACCCTTGTGCCCTGTCTTGAAGTATGACCCCAGTGAGTGCTGACATCTCAGAGCAGTTGGCTCATCCACCACAGAAAATCAAAATCCACGCAACAGGTAGCGAGAGCCATTCAGCCTGAATGAGAGAGGAAAGCCAACAGGATGACTTAAAAACCAAATGAAAATCCTTGCCAAATTTCAAGCCCTGAGATGAATCCATGCTGGAGCATTTAAAAAAAAAAAAAAAAAAAAGCAGCAGGACTGTCAGATACCTTCCCCATCACCTTCCCCCAGGAAAATCCACCCCTAGAGCAGGGGAGGAAAGTGAAACTCGTTTTCCTAAGTTACTCATCGCTCTGAATCACACTTCCCAGGGCACACCGTGGTACAGAGCCGTCTCTGGGTTCATCAATTCGTCTCTGTTTCCGCATGGAACCTGAGAACTCATTACGTGGTGCTTGAACAGGAGCAAACACCACCCTCGATGTGCACAGCAAACTTTATGAGCAATAACCAAGCCCCTTGGCACCCTCATAGGAGATATTGTTCTTTTATACAGGACAAAGGGAAAAAGGGGTATAAATTTCACTCTAAGCTACACTTGAACTCGATGTCAATTAGAAATCCAAAAGCACTGGTTCAATTTTATCTCCCAGCCTCTAAAGAAGGATGTTTTGGACACCCCCAACCGCAAGCTCTGCTTGGGATTACAGCCCAGCGGAGCAGCAAGCTGAGCCAGGACCCTGCTCCAGCCTACAGCAGAGACCACACCGAGAAATGACGTTTTTAATGGGTTTTGAGGAGCCCTTTGGCGTCGCCAAATATATATTAAAAAAGGCAACACACACGGGCACTTCCTTTTGCTGCACTTAGGTGGCAAACAGGGATTTTCTCGCGGGTCTGAGCTGTGCCAGCGATGCAGTAAAGTTTTAGCATGACAGGGAAAAACAGAAATCTAAGCAGTCAGAGCTGTTTCAGTGCAGGAGGGCTTGGCCTCCCACGGGCATTAGCGACAGCACAGCTCTGGCCATCGTTTAGCACCTACGTTAAGAGAGCCACGAGGGAACACGAGGGGAACCTGGGCAGAGGAATCTGGGCAGCGCCGTTTGCCCCGCAGGTCTGCGGCAGGAGCAGAGGGACACGGCAGCAACTTTTCACGCCTCTCCCGCGCCAGTCACGGGTGGGAGGACGAGCTCGTCGGCTCGTACCCCACATCCCCACCGGCTTCTTGCGCTCACCGCCTCGACTCTCTCGGGCGAGGGTGAGCCCACGGACGCGGCTCAGGCGCGGTCCCCAGGCAGAGCTCTCGGCCGGCTGCCCACGCCACGCGGGGAGACACGGCCAGCGCT
>NW_008686941.1:0-4776 GCF_000695815.1 Acanthisitta chloris | reverse complement strand
ACAGGGGAGCACAGACCCACCTGCAGTCGGTGGATGAGCAGAGGAAGAGTGTGAGGACCCTCCCTCTGAGGAGGAAGGAGCGGCAGAGGCAAGATGTGATGAACTGACCCCATTCCCCATCTCTCTGCATGACTAGAGGGGAGGAGGGAGCATATTCAGGAGTGAAGCTAAACCCAGGAAGGAGTGAAGGGTGGTGGGAAGGTGGTTTTAAGAGTTGATTTTATTTCTCATTACCCTGCTCTGACTTGGTTGGTAACAAAGTAAACTAATTTTCCCAAACTGAGTCGGTCTTGCCTGTGGCAGTAATTGGTGAGTGATCTCTACCTGTCCTTACGCTGACCCATGAGAGATTTGTTCTATTTTCTCTCCCCTGCCCAGCTGAGGGGGCAATGATGGAGTAGCTTTGATGGGCACCCAGTGTCCAGCCAGGGTCACCCCAACACAGACTCCCAGGTGAGTTCTCTCCCTTCCTGAAGCCCAAGACCCTGGCTGGACACCAAGCCCCAGAAGAGGTACCAGCACTACCAGACACAAGATCAGGCATCAGAGCCAGAGCAGGTTTCTGGCAGGCTGTGTGCCCACTGCAAATGTGTGTAACACCTCCTATTGCACGACTGCTTGCCACTGCAGAACAGTGCATACCTTGGGGTGCAGTGATTGCCCAGGCCTCCTCATTCTCCTGATGGGGGTTAACTTTTCTGCCCCACATTTAGTGCTTTGTGCATTTCTCTGAGCGGTAACAAATAAACCTCTTCCCCAAGGGTGAGCTTTGATAGAGCTGCTCAGTAACTTCCGTCAGTCACATGTTCACTGACCATGACAGTGCTGGATGCTTTTGCTTTTCGTCAGATCCCTTTTCAGCTTTGCTAGGCTCTTGGCTTTGGTGCCTTCATGTGGTGTAAGTGATCCGGGAAAGCACTGAGTGGTAACACTGTCATCAATATATTGGCACACAGGACACCCACATCTCAAGCACCATATGCTGTCTAGCTGTCCCATCTTGAAAGGGTAGCAAAGAAATGATCAGCTGTGAAAGATGACCAGGGTCTGCTGTGCCACAGATGGTGTGGTGCAGATACACAGCAAACAGTTAACTGTTTCTTGCAATAGCAACTAAGAAGTGCCAGAAGAAATAATTGGGCATCTGGTCTATGTGTGACAGAATAAATTGCTTTTCACTTTGCACATAATTACACAGCAGAACTCTTGACTTCACAATACTCTGTGATAATCAAAAGTATAAATGTCTGTTCTTGGGCAGCACTGAATTCCCCAAATCCAATTATGCAGCAGATGGCAAAATAATGCCATCACAAAAATAAACACAAAGGGGGATCAGGAGCTATTACTTGTTTGTGGGTATTAATGATTGCCAACACCATGGCAGGGGAGGTTGGGACCGGATATCTATGAGGTCCACTCCAACCCCTAACAATCTATGAATCTGTGACTATCCACACTTCATAAAGTTCTCAAGGGCTCAAAGTGCTGATATCCATAGCCTGGTGAGGGGTCTGAGCCCGTTCCTTGGCTGGAGACAACAGGGGGATTTCCTGTAGCAACTTTACAGAAAGTATCTGTCATTTGCTGTACCTTTGCCCTCCGTTATTATTGTTGCAGAAGACCAACAAGTTAATTCCACCTCCACGGGGGAAAAATAGGATACAGCAGCTAGAACATGGAGATGGCCAAGTGGATGGGAATGAACCTTCACAACAGCTGTGGACATTTCCTTCCAGAGAACACAGCAACAGCTGCTGTGGAGCAGCAGCCAGGGCAGCCCCGGTGAGAGGACGTGGTGGGAGGACACGGGGCTGGGAGACAGGGCCTAGGGGTGCAGGTCTGTCAGTCGTGCAGCCCCTCCAGGCCAGCCGGCAGCTCGCCCAAGGGCTCACCTGGAAAAGGCACCTGGGGCACAGCAGCACCTGGCGCTCTTTCCATGGGCACGGCCAGGTCCCAGCTGGGCTCAGGAGGCTCTGCCGCAGGCACAGGGAGCAGCCAGGATTTCGGCCACTCTCCAGAGGCAGACACAGGCTGAGCAGGACCCGCAGATCTGCTGTGCCAGAGAGAGGACCGGAGGACACAGAGATTGGCGTGGATGTTCCATAAACTTGCTGGTTTGGAGGGAAATAATTGCACGCGTGCTGTGTCCCAGGAGGGGAACAGTCACAGAGGTTTAGGACCCCCAGGCCAGGACACAGCTATTGCAGGTCATGCCGTGTTAATTCCTTTCATCAGCCTGTGAATGCACACTCCATTCCAGTTAGATGCTGACTGAGGTGTAGACTGGGGACTCGAAATCCACACATCCCTTGTGGGTTTCATTTAATGAATAACACTTAAATGCTACAAAGTACGGGCAGATTCTGCACAGGCATATCATCAGTCCAGACCTTTCCCATCTCCAGAGGGCCATGAACACAAACACAGAGGTCAATTCCTGATGTGCTGGGAGCCCTTGCTGGAGTATTCAGCTCTGTGCAGAGGAAGATGACAGCAGCGTGATGTGATGCAGGTACGGGAGGCTCCTGCTCCATGGTCAGAGCATTCCCATACTGCCAGCACCTCTCCTGGGGTGAGAGCTTGCCTGGGGCCAGCTGGGACTGGGGCCTGCAGTCCAGGCTGCAGAGGTGAGCATGGCAGCTCGAGCCTGTTGCTGGATTTCCCCACTGAATTCCAAGTACAAGACACTGCAAGGCATATAATGCAATTTAGATGTATTACTTCCTGATTTGTGACTGCAAATTGAATTTTGCCTGGCCAAAATCTCAAACACTCAAATGATAGTTAAATGTGTGCGGAGAGTTTTCACTCTCAGTATTTATTATTAATAGACTAAACCCACAAGTGCAAACGCTCTCCCCTGCTCCCAAAGCACAGTCTCTTCTGTGCACTGCTTCTCCCTGTGCACAGTCTCTGGGCACCCAGGACTGTCCTGGGTGCCATAGCGTGTGCTTCCC
Source organism: Acanthisitta chloris (assembly GCF_000695815.1). Taxonomy (NCBI): domain Eukaryota; kingdom Metazoa; phylum Chordata; class Aves; order Passeriformes; family Acanthisittidae; genus Acanthisitta; species Acanthisitta chloris. The sequence continues at coordinate 1,816 of NW_008686941.1, read as the reverse complement.
TGTGTCCAGCACAACTGATCTGGAGGGGGTGTGAAGTCTGGGAATGCCAGTTAGCCGCAGTGGTGACCCAGGGTGGTCAGACACAAACTTCCCTGATCACAGCATGCGTCTCCTCCTGCATGAGCAGTGGGACTGCAGCCTGGAGCATAGGGAAAGGACATAGAAATCAAACCCCTTGGAAGTGGCTTCGGGAGAATGCAGAATAAACTGTTCCACGGTGCTAATGGACACCTGTTTCTGCTATCAAAAAAACATCATTACCCACCTAATACCAACAGTACTGAGGTTTCCAAATCACACCTTTTAAAACTTGCCATGTCCTCTCCATCTGAGCACTCCTGTGCAGTACAGAGCAGTGCTGGGCAAGCCAGGGAGCAAAGAACTAACTACCGCAGGTGTGCAAGCTGAACTGAAGTAGCAGCTTAGTGCACAGGTAGATAACTATTACACTCAAACACAAACAAAGCAAATTATAGAAGTCAATTACCAATAGAAAAAAAGTCATGGTGTGAAGTCAGGCCAATGATTCAGAGTCTGGCAGGAAGGACCTGATGTAGGTTATTTGGGTTGGAGCTGCAGTATGACCAGTAGCTGTTGGACATCAGCACAGAGGTTTGTGCCTGCAGCTCACTGGACTGCCTGAGCAGAGGAACTGATGCTCCAGGGCAGCCAGTGACAGAGCCTGAATCCTTGGCTGGTGGCAAAGTCAGGCCATGGAGCAGTCAGCATTAACACCAACACCCAGCTCTGTAATAACTAAGTGGTTCCCACAGTGACCAAGTAAGAATGGGTCTTTGCAGAGAAGAGACAATGACAATCTCTTCCTCTAAAACCTCTTGCAGTCGCCAGCTTCACCCCTGGCTTTCCCTCCCTAGCGTGCAGCTAGAGGGAGAAGGAGCCTTCCAGCAGGACTCTGCTGGGAGAGCAACATCAGGCTCACCCTCCTCTCAACTGTGGACTGCGGCAGCAATGGAGCTCAGCACAGGTAATCTCCTGATCTGCCAAGAGTGTCTGAAAAGCAGCATTGAACAACCTAGATGGGGCCATTTTCACCACCCAACCTGCCGTGTAGCTGACAGTTAACCTAGGTTCTGCAAACCTTCAGTTTCCACTTGGCTGGAACTTGTCCCTTGCACAGTGACACTGCAGGTTAAATCCCTCCAGTGGCAACGTGACTACCCTGAGCTTCCACAGCTCTCCCAAAGGGCAGATCAATTCTCCTGTAACTAGGAAAGACGTCCTGAAGTGACTGTGAAAGGCTATGCATGTGTGTGCCCACCTGTCTGCACAGACTGCTGTACCCTTGCTGTGGCCTGACCCCAGCCAGGGCCTGGTCTAGCTGCCATGGGTAGGCTGAGACACCTTAGCAGCCTCTTGGAACTACAGATTCCCACGTGGCTTGACCCCTCCTTCCAGTGTCTCTCAGCCACAGAAAGCAGTAAGTCACTGCTGAAAGGCAGTAGAGGGTTTATTTCCTTATTTCCCTACCCCTTCACTAGCCCAGTGCTGCCTCTCCTAGGGATGGGATACAGCCCACACCTGTGTCTTCATGTGCATGTGGAGCAGCACCTGCAGGGGCCAGAGCCCCTTCATCTGCAGAGGAGCTGTGGGACAGTGCTGGGACACAGCCTGAATGTCAGCAGCTGTCAGCACTCAACAGCTGTGACACCAGTGAGCCGACGGTGTGACCACGGCCCCACGGCCCCGGTACCGTGTCTGCATGGAGCCTCCTGTGCTGGGGGCAGCGGGCACTGGGATCACTGGGGGTCACTGGGCACAGCACGGGGAGAGCGGGCACTGGGATCACTGGGGGTCA
>NW_008686940.1:0-495 GCF_000695815.1 Acanthisitta chloris | reverse complement strand
TGTCTGAGCTGGGTTTAGTGACAGAACTTGGCTCAGTGACTGAGCTGGGCTCTGCTCCTGGCCGTGTGGGTCACACACATACCAAGTGCCTTTAGTCCTTGATAGCCCCAGAACTGTCACTCTGGTCCTGAGCATTGAAAGTGGACTGAACTCAGCTGCCAATTTTACCTTCTTCCTAAAACATAAACTAAAGAAGTATCTATTATTTTTCCTCCAAATTTAGGAAGAATCTCTGATGAATTCATCACTGCACACCTGACTACTGCAAACCTTGTAAAGGTTAAGGCCAAAACTATTCAAAGCTCCAACCTGCTCATCAGTGTAGCCTAGGTAACATCACTTCAGGAGCTATTCATATATATATAAATTTATGTATAGGTTTGTGGTTTAAATATTGGATAAATTGAAGATCTCTCTTCAGTATCAGCATCATATCTTCAAAATCAGCATTTTTGTAACAATACTTACTAATTAAATAAGCAACCAGCCACTGTT
>NW_008686939.1:0-3877 GCF_000695815.1 Acanthisitta chloris | reverse complement strand
TCGCTCGGCCTGAGCGAGTCTCTCACTCCCTACTGGGTGTCTCCCCCGTCCCCAACCCCCGTCCCCAACCCCCTCTCCTGCTGGTTCTCAACGCTGTTTTTACATTTGTAGACTTCCTTGGCGAAGGATTTATGTGCTCCATAAACTTTGCCCGCTCTGGGGTGGAAGGAGGCAGACACCTGGCATGGAGCACACGCCTGTGCAATGGCTGGATTGGAGGCAGAGCTAAAAACGGTGTTTTTTTTGAGCAAGGACAGCAGAGCAAACCTTTTTTTGAGCCAAGGTTACGGATTCTGTCTGTGCCCACCTGGAGCAGCTGAGGAACAGCTTCCCCTTGTTCCAGCTGAGTTGATGCTGGTGGCTGAGCCTTCTAAAATTAGTGAGAAAGCAAGGATTTATGTTGAGTCCGGGTTGTGTTTTGCTAGGTGTGACTCCTGGGATGTGAGAACATGGAGTAAATCCTGGTTTACATCAGCTTAACCCTGTCAGGCAGTGGCTGTCCCTTCTTAAGTAACCCTCTGGCTTCAAAGCACTATCTTGTCCATCCCACAAATTTTAGCCTAATTTACGTGTTTCACCTTTATAGTTTGGAGTGTGAGGAGGAATCCTATTGCCATGGGCTGGGCTGGCACATGGAATTTGGTGTCCAAAAGCATCCAGGTTAGATCACACTGCCATTTGTTATCTAAAAACATCCAGTGGCTCCAGCTTGGAGTGTTGAATGGAGCCAGAATGGATTCTCCAATGACTTTGAAACGGCATTCCCAATTAATTGGCCTGACTTTGAGGTTTCCTTGGGGTGTGGGTTCGATGCTGGGACTTTGAAACAGTTTTCAGGAGGTGTTCTGGTGTTTTTAGGAGTGTTGTTTCCCTATCCTTCCCTTGAATCCAGGTGTTTCCTATGTGTCCATGTCATGTTAATGCCATGTCTTGTTTAGGATGTGTTCTTCCCATGCTCTTCCTATTTATTTGGGAGCTTTTACTCAGAGAAAAGAATTGTTTGAGATTATTTGCTGTAGGTCATGCCAAATGCTTCAGGATCCAGTTGGGTGTTGAGGAATTGTGGAATTAAAACCAAACCCTGATGGCTGTGGTGTGTTGGTGCTGATGGAGGTGACGGCTCGAGTGGGATGAAGAGCTGGTTGATAGCTGGAGAGAGAAGTGTGTGGCTGATTTGTGGGAGGAGTTGCCGTTGTAGCTTGACGTGTTGGAGTTATGCTGCTTGGAGAGGGTTGGTCAGAGCCTGGTGGTGAGATTCGAGCTGGAAAATTGTAAGGATCAGCCTTATTTTTCCTGAGAATTACTCACTGAATGATTTGGGTTGGAAGGGACCAAAAGGATCATCTTGTTCCACCTCCTGCCATGGGTAGGGACGCCTTCCACTAGCCCAGGTTCCTCCAAGCCCCATCCAACCTGGCCTTGGACCCTTCCAGGGATGCTGCTGGGATGGAGCTCCATGCTGGCCAAAAGAGGTAGATACTGGGGAGCTGAGCAACAGGTTACTCGCATGTGCCTATGGCTTTTCCTGGGGTTTTCCTATTAGTGAATAAACTCCATCCAGGCTTGGCCCTGTTGGTTGCTCTCCATGTCCACTGTCATCTAGAGCTTGGATTCCTGAGGACTTGAGCATCCAGCAAAATCAGCTTTCCTCACCGCTTTGGGACAGTCACAGTCCCTGTGCTTGGAGCCAACACCACACTCCGCTTGGAGTTTCTCCCTGGAGCTGCCATGATGCTCACCTGGACCTGTTTAGAATCCCTGTTTAAAGCTCATCCAGTGCCACCCCCTGCCATGGGCACTAGACCAGGTTGCTCCAAGCCCCGTCCAGCCTGGCATGGAACACTTCCAGGGATGAGGAAGCCACAGCTTTTCTGGACAACCTATTCCTGGTGGATATTTGTATCATGGTCTGTGAGCAGAAGACACTTCATCTCTTGGTGCTGTTGCTATCAGGAAGACTCTGAAGTCATCCCTGGCTGCATCCTGAGGGTGGAGGAACCTCTTGGACAAGTGACACATTGGTGTGGTATAGGCAGCATGGACAGAGTTGAGAGCCCTGAGGATTTCTTCAACTCATGTCTTTGTGTCATGATGGAAAATATGGAAAACCAATTTCTCCACCTGCTTCTGCTGCAGGGAGACCTTCCCAACATGAATGAAGCTCCATTTTGGCAGAAGATGATCTTCCAACCATCCCACCAGTGATGTTGGTTGAGCTTGGTATACCCATGGGTGGTTGGGGTTGAGAGTGTTTGCACATGCTGTTGATTTGGTTAACATGACCTGATATGGATTCAGAGAGTCTGAAACTTCACATTTTTGGTTGTGGCTCTTTCTGGAGGTTTTTTAACATGTGTTATTTTGGGACTTGAGATTTTGCTTCCTGCAGGCATTTGGATTCTATTTTCCGCTTTTCCTCCAGGTGGGTAAGATTGGTGCCCTCAGCACAAGGTCAGGTCCCTCAGTATGTTCTAATCCACCTGGGAGGTGCTGATGGAAGGGAAGGGCTTGGATTTACACCTTTTTTACCTTGGAATGTTCCTCCCTTTATTAAGGAGCCAGGGGGTGTGGAGTGGAGAGCCTTGGCTCTTGCTGCCTGAGGGGTTTCAGATCAGTGTTTACCTTTGATGTGGCTGAAAAGTTGATTTATTTACAGAAAATTTGCTTCATTCATCCTAGTTTGGAGCCCGAATGAAGTTCCTGGAGCCTTCTCTTCTCCAGACTGAACACTTCCAGTTCTCCCAGCTTGGCTCCTTGGCAGAGAGGCTCCAGAATCCCAGAGTTGTTTGGGTTGAAAGGATCTTAAATCCCATCCCATTTCCTGCCATGAGCAGGGACACCTTCCACTAGACCAGGTTGCTTCAAGCCCCATCCAACCCGGCCTGGAACACTTCCAGGGATGGGGCAGCCACAGCTTCTCTGGGCAACCTGTGACCAGGTCCATGGATCTCCTGATGGAAGTCTAAGTATAATGTGTTTGGGTGGATATTTTGATGGAGAGAGGATTTGCAAACACCTGTTTTTAATAGTCACAGAGCCATCTATGCTTTATTCTAGTTTTTCCTGTCAGAACTTTAGGATTCATTGAGGAAAAGTCATGTGGAAGTCCAAGTGTGGCTCTGGTTGGTGGAGGTTTGGCAGGTTATTTTCTTGATTTCTTTTCTGATGTTTCCCATTTTTGGGGGGTAAAATTCCCTAAAAATGCTATATCACTGCAGCTACACCTCTCCTGTGACCTTCAGCTTTTTGGGGTCCATCCCGGAGGCTTCCATCCCCTCTGAGATCCTGGAGATGTATGTGGAGCAGGACCTAAAATTCAGGACAATATGGGCCAAGAGTCAAAACTTGACCCAGAATATTGATGTTTGGGGAAGAGGCATCAGGCTGGATCAGGAGGGAGCTGAAACCTGAGCAATACTCCATATGGAGCCCCATTTTCCAATGGATTCCCACTGGCTTTCCCCTGCGTTGCTCCAAGATTTTCCAGCTTCCACAACATCACTTTGTAATTTCATTATTTTCTTCCTGTTTGACATGTACCAACTGAGGTTTTATAGCAAGAAATCCAAAGTTTGTCATTCCCCGTTAGCAGAAAACAATTGTTTTCTCTTTACCAGCTGTTTACAGCAAGGAAATTTAACTGGAAAAAGTCTGGAGTCTGGTGCTTGGTGTTTACTCATTCCCAGTTCGGAATTTTAGTGGACATCTCTGGTGCAAAGGAGCCTGAAGGAGATTTGTTTTCTCTTATTGGTTTGTGAGCAATTCCCAAGGTGTTCCCACTCCTTCCTTAACATTCCAGGCAGAGTCACAGGAGGTCAAACTTCATCCATAGTTATGGAAGAAATAAATCCTTTGTAGATTTTTATTTATTTATATT